>NW_010299625.1:0-17236 GCF_000700745.2 Antrostomus carolinensis | reverse complement strand
TCAGTAATCACAAACAACTTTCAGCAGAAGCCTAAATAGCCATTTTGATGGGAATAGTTGAAACAAACATATAATGATACTTAAGTTGAAAACATGCCACAAATATGCACAAAAACCCCCTTTAAACTTGCAGCTCTGCATTTTATCAGGGTAAACCTCGACGTGGCACAAGGAGAGCCGGTTGGGACTGGACCGTGTGACATGTCCCAGGCTCCCCTAGCACACCTCGCTGCAGGCAGGGAGATGGTGCTCCGCCTGCGTGGCAGTGGCCCAGCATCCTCACCTGTGCGCTGTCAGGAGCCGGTTATGTGCTGAGACAGGGAAGAAAATCTCTAGTGCCCTGGGTGGTGTTTGGCCATAACTGACTTAGTTGGCCTTCTGGAAACATGATCATCCTCACTTTTTGCAGCTTAGTTTAAGGTTATAACCTACTTGCACTGCTCTGCCATGCTGTTCTGCCTTCTGTCTTTGAACAAGTGTTTGCAAGGCTGCAGGATAGATCGATTTGTTGCTGGGTATTTAAAATATATGGGAGTTTTTTCTGCCTCTACGAGCAACAGTGAAGAAGGGGGATATGGGGAAGAGATGGATATTCTTTAAACAAGTTTTGGTGTCAAGAGGCAAAAAGCTGTGTGGAGCTGTGCCCTTGTTGCTAGTGGTAATAAGGGACTTCCAACATTGTTTTCCCCAGTCAAGCACAATGTCAAGCTCTTCAGTGGCTGATCTAGAATCTACAATGGTAAAAATGTCTGTGGGCAGTTTATGCAAACAGCCTGTAAACCAGCAAGGTGCCCAGGCAGTAGTGCAGTCACTGTACTGACACTGGTCAACATGTGAGAAGCCCTGGCGTGTGTGAATGCAAGAAAAATCACCTTGGTGTATATCACAAGGTTAAAATACACTCAGTTTAATGCAATGACAAGGTTTGTCCTGTTATGATTTCCTGCTTTATTTCTAAATCAGTTTCTAAATGTCTATTGAAATTTCTGAAGCATTTTTTTCTTGTGCTGTAAGTTACATGATGGTGTTACATTTACTGAGATTGATTCTGCTTTTTCTGGCTCTTGCCTTTTTTATTTTTTCTTTCACTTAATTGCTTTGGGTTTGTGTGTTATTTTTTTGGGTGTATTTATCTTGAATCTCCCCTGGGTTTAGCCACACAGGTTCTAAAGATGTTTGATTGCTGGTTTAGATGGTGTAGAAGATGCTTTCTGTATTCTTAAGCGTTACTCCAGTTTCAACACGCAGGAAGCTGCAAGGTTTGAAAACTGCTAAAGATTTCAGTATTGCAAGGGGGGCAGTTGCATTAATCTGAAATTGAGAAACACTGTTCTTAATGCTGGACATAGTGTGTCAGAGTGGAAGAATGGACTGTCTGTGGCTACTGTTTTGTTTCACCGTTCCAGTACGTTATTAAAATAGGTAGAATTTCAAGAGGGCTCCTGTGTATCAGAATGCCATTGATACTTTTTGCTGTTATTTTATTTTGTGGAAGGTTGTTGATATTAAAATTACTATCAGCAGAATGAAGAGTTAGGTAGTCAAATGTCTCTGAAGCAGTAATCCTAAACTCTGGCTCCTAAGTCTCCCCCTTCCGTGTCTCAGCTCTGGGAAACCGTGACAGATGCTATTTTTGCCATTGGCAGCAGCAAGTGTTATTTTCTCAGAGTAAAAGTGGGTAGAAAGGCTAACTTAGGAGTATTAGTTTATATTTTAAGCACAGAGTAAACTGATAAGTTCAAGGCTGGTGCTAAAGCACTTGGTTGTTTGGTTGTTGTTTCCCCCACACCCTCTCCCCCCCGCCCCAGTTCTGTCCTCGAGAAGAAGCAGTAGTGACAGAAGCCGTATCATAACTTGTTTCATTTGAGTTAGGAAATGAGAATAGTGTTTATTCTCCATGCCTCTATGGTCGTGGCAATGCTGGTAATGAAAAACTCGTGCTTAACTAGCACATCGTGTGGTTTCCTGTGACGTGTGCAAGTACCTGCTGGCCACAGAGCTGAGACTGCTAAAGTCATCTGCTGTTTCTCCTAACCACAGTGAGTTAATTCATGTAACCACAGACCTGAAATGGAAATAAAATAGTGATCGTAAAGTCAAGAGTGTCATGGTTAAGTGCCTAATTTATCTGGTGTGGGAGGGCTGTTGACTTTATGTGAAAGTGGCAGGCAAGAATGCAGTTAGTTAGCTGGTGAGAATTAAGTTGTGGCTTATGTCTCCTTGAGGGGCCAGTGGTTTCAGAAGAGTTAGGAGTTTCTGCTTAGCTTGGTGTATGGCCTGTAAGTTTTCTTCTCTGGCAGACCTCTGCCTGGAATCTTTCCCCAATTTGAAAAAGTACAGCTCATGTCCTCCCTGATTAATACTACCCTTTTTTTAAAAAAAAAAAGAAAAAAAAAAAGAAAAAAGAAAAAAAAGTAAGCAGTCAGAAAATCGTTATCCAAATGTAGTTATTGGTTCCATGAGCTTATCAGTTATAGCCATATCCTGGCTTTCAGGAGGCTGTTCTGTACCAGAGTTACATATTTTGTGGGTGTTGTCTCCTGTTTTAACAGGGTTAGTTTTTCTCTCAATAAAATTACTTCCTCACATTTAAGCCCTGGTGCAAGTATCCTGAGTAAAAAGGGAGTAGAAGAATTATGCTGGAATTTTAGCAGTTTTTTTGTTGCATAGACTGTCTTTTATACAGGGAAGAATATTTGCCCCTAAATCTGACAGATCTTCTGTTGTTAACTCATATGTAGGTGGTCTTATTCTAGTAGCTGATATGGGACTGATTCATTATTCCTTGTACAACAGATTAATTTACTGAGGCATGATACATCTTTCTCTTGCAGTAGCATTGTATATTACTTGTGGCTAGTACAAGTCTTTCTAGGAAACAAAATTTAGAACAAAAGACTTTGGGTAGAACTAATCCAAATGTTGCAATTCAGAGCTGAAAATTTCAGTCACTTTTAAGAACCCCTTCTAGGCTGGGAGGAGGGAATATTTCTAATCTGCTGGTTTAGAAACAAATAACCAACAACTGAAAGATTTTTTTATATTTTTTTTCCTTCTTGCAGGTCCCATGCTGTTGTAAGGCCTGCTGCTTGGAGTGGAGAAGATTTCTATCACTGCTTTGACTCTTTCAAGATTGTTTTCTCCCTCTCTCAATCACAAGCTGATAAGTACCGTAGCCTAGTTAGTTATGCTACTTATTTTTCTCTCTCCAAAGATTATGTGGCTACTTCATTTTGGGCTGGAACCTGCTTTAACTGAAGGGTGGAGAACCTCTGGGTAGGGTGGATCCCCGGCTTTCTGGGGCTCTGCCAGTGCCCCCTCCCGCAGCATGGCCACAGCCGTGGGGTGGGATGTGTGCCTGTTGGTGGCTGGGAGTGCCTGCAGTTTGGTCCTTTGGTGGATCTGCTTCTGGTCATGTCAGGTGATTATTAATTGGAACAAAAAGCTAGATGGATTCTTCTGGTTAGTTATTAGAGACTTCTTGTTCCTGTTTTGGTGTCAGTTATCTGACACCAATATCTATATACATTCAGTGATATGTAACGAGAGCCTATTTATTGCATCACTTAAGGAGAATTCCATTACACTAATTAATTTGGAAAGGTAGGAAAAAAAAATCCATTGTCTTTGAATGTTGACCAAAACCCAAATTCTAAAATAAAGATGAGTTATCAGTGTAACTGCAACTATTTCTCTTGCATGGTAGAAACTCCAGGTCCCTTTTCTGTTAGCTACTGAACAGCTCAGACACAGAACAAGAAAGCTCTTTGTCTATGAAAGTTTGTTAGTCTAAAGCTGTACTATCTTATCTCTCATCTTCTCTCTGTTTTTTCATGGACATGTACCTAGCTGGCCTTCTGCTGCAGATTTCAGAGTGATGTAATTATTTTCAGACTGATTTTCTAATTTTAAAATTATGAAAAATATTTTTTCTCTTTCTTTATAATGTAAGTGAAATAAAAAATAAAATACACTGTGAAGTTAGAAAGGGTTGGAAAGGATGAGCAGAAATAAATGTTTTCATAATATAAAATTATATTTACTGAATTTTAATATGTTGGCTACCCTAGAAAAAAATAATAAATCTTAGTCTGATCAAAGAGGGTTCTGTTTCAATTGGACACATTTTATAAAAGTAAACATGGTTAGTCAGATTTAGCTTTTAAATTCAGGAACTTAAACAGAAATTTATCATCCAAATAACTTTCTTTGGAAAGAGGAATATTTAGACCTTGGTGCAGCAAAATATTTAAGCATACATTTAGATCATCCTTTCTTTTGAGTATTTGTTTGCATTTCTGTAAGATTTTATAAAATATAT
Source organism: Antrostomus carolinensis (assembly GCF_000700745.2). NCBI lineage: Eukaryota > Metazoa > Chordata > Aves > Caprimulgiformes > Caprimulgidae > Antrostomus > Antrostomus carolinensis. The sequence goes on along the minus strand of NW_010299625.1, from coordinate 12,915 downwards.
TTTTCGAAATGAGCAAGGCAGTGACTCAGGGCTTTAGGTTAGAGATCTGAGAAGGGAGGCTTCCTTGGCAATTTCAGCTCTATACTGATTAAAAAAGGAAATAGACAGTTTTTTTTCTGTGGAGGAAGATTATTTACATGCACATTTGCCAAAACCTGGTAAAGATGCAGGGTGCTTTAGAAACAAAGGAGCTGTGGTTGGAGAAACAGGTGTGATCTTGTCTCCAAAATGCTTATAGTTAGAACTGAGGCAACACCCATAGTATATTCAGAAGGAAAAACCAGACTAAATTGAGGAAGAAAGCCTAGTTTCAAAAAAAACACAGGTTTCACTGTTTTGAAGGGCTAGAAAAGTATGAATACTGGTACAAGACATGAGGATCATTTCAGACTTGAAGCAACATGGAAAAGTCACAAACTGAAGACAGAAGAGGAACAGTATCTTGCTTAAGAAGGTGAGACATCTATGTTGGTACAGGCTATTTTGGTGCTCTCAACTGAACAGAGGGTGGCTTTGAAATGAGATAATAACGAACAGCAAGAAAAACAAGAAGTAAAAGGTAGGTTACTGTGGTTGCAGCAAGAAATGTCTCACTTACAGCACTTTTTTGGCTTCTCATTTCCACACATGGAAATATTAAAAAAAGTAGAAGAAAAGGCTTGTGGTAAAGGACACGTGTATGTATGTCACACAAATCTTGGTGTTGAAAATACAAAATGCATAGCCAAAGAATGAATGATGAATTGTTCTAGCAAGAAAAATCTCAAAGGATGGGGAGGAAGCACGTGTGAGTGCAAGGGGTGCAGCTGTGTGACCAACTGAGTGTTGAGTGTGTACGTGTGAGTGTGGGCGTGCGATGGAGCAGGTGTCAGTGTGTATGAGCAAACGGGCAGGTGGGAGGCGTGTGAGTCAATGTACAGATGCATCAGTGGGCATATGTACTGGTGAGCGTGCGAGTGAGCGTGAGCATGCCAAGTGTGATCACAGGTGAATGTGTGCATTGAGTGTTTTTCATTAAATACTGAAGTGGAGGATAGAAACCAGAGGTGACAGCCTTTCACTGTTGTGCTCCACAGAAATGTTTGTGGAGAGGTGGCTCTCTTGCCCCAGTTCCCTGCCTGTCTGGAGTCTGTTCGTTTTTCCTGAAAAGTCTTCCATGGGGAATGTGCTGAAGACCAAATCTTCCAGTGAAAGGGCAGCAAGAGCATTTCTGGTCAGGAAGCCATTTCCCCCCCAGCCTTTCTAGACTCACTACAGCATGAAGCATCCTTTTGTCCACTGTTTCATCTGGTATTGCTGAAACTAAATATGCATGTTTGTGGACATCTGTAGATTAGTGCTGACAATATTTATGGTTTTGGAAGTTAAACATAAAACACACACAGAGAAAAATATATCGATGTGCTCATTCGAACAATGAGTTATAGACTGGGCGTGTATTTGTTTTCTCACACTGAAAAAAGGAACAGTATTTAGCAAAAAGTATTGTTGGTGTCCTTGTTGGACCCCAGCATTATCTTGTTCCTGAAAAACTTGCTGAGGAGATTTGAATGTTACAAGAATGGGAGGATATGGTTGCAAGTTCTGCTCCATCCTGCGTTGTTTTGGACCCTGGCCATCAGGAAACATTTTGTCTACTTCAGAGATGAAACACTTTCTCTTCAGTAGTAGCATTATGAGCAAGATATGTAAATAATCCGTGGCAAGGGGCGACTTTATTACAGAAGGGGAAATCATCCCAACTTTTCCTTTCTTTGATGCAATTTTAAAAGGAGATTTCTACAAATGATGTGCTGGGGCAATTTGCATATTTTGTATTGACCTACATAAAACCTAGTTAAACATAGAAGTTGCTTAGAAGTGCTTTCACTCTACTTCTGTCACCCTTTGTACTTCATCAACCATTGATCTTTATTCTTTGTCAATTCCTACATGTTTAATACTGCATTGCAAATATTTTTCTCACCTCCAGAAGTATTCTGCCGAGGTTGGGTTTAGAAATGGAAATACAGGGTCCTACCTACTGCAAAGGAATGGAAATAAATCATAATCCAAGTGCTCTTTCAAAAGAAATTACATATCCTGGAGTAGGAAAACTTATAGATCAATATAACATTTTTTTGCATAGCTGATCTTTATTTCAAAAGATGGATTCTATGTAGACATTTGCTTTGGTATCTTAACTGGTAATTTTACCAAATATATCTAATTTGAATGAAAAATTATGTGGTTGACCTGAATGATTCATGTTGCAGGGTGGGAGGAAGCAGGGGAAGGACATTTTGAAACAAGAGGTACAGAAAACCTTGTGTAGAAAGGAAATAAAGATTGCTACATACTTCTGCAACTAACACTTTTTAAGAATACATTTTGCAGAAGCTGGAATTAAATAGTGATATAAATATAAAAGTAATACCTTTAAAATAATTTTGGAAGACCAACATCAAATCAATTGTGCAACTAAATGGCCATCACACTATAATTACTTAGATGCTATTTCTTTTTACAGGCAGTCTTATTATGATATATTTTACAGTAGTTAGTGTTCCTACTTACTCTGTGAAATAGGTAAGTACTAAGCCAAGAGTTAAATCGATTGTGAAGCAAAGAAGTTATTCCATCTTGTGAATTAACTACCACACTGGAAATGAAAAAACAAGAAACTTTGATTCCAAATCTGTTAATACAACTTAGAAGTGGAAAAACTGCCCTAAGAACCAACACCTAAGAGCTTCCTAGAATTGGTTAGCTACATGCTGCCTACTTTTCTGGTGTTGACATGGGATTAAAGGTATTGAATACTGCCTTTCTTTATAGTGCTTGCTGCAATTTCTGCAAGTGTTTACAGTTGTGAAAGGTAGTGGAAATGGAAACGTCTGAGAGACTGACCTATAAAGTAGATAAGGACAACAACAATTCTTCCTCTGGACCTTATTTTCTTTGCTTATGTTGTCACTTTTTCTGGCCTCACTTCCATGTCCTTCCATATTTTACACCCTCCACCAATAAAAATGTAACATACAAAGTAAAAGCTTTCATCAGTCTGTGTGAAAGCACTCTGAATTGTTCCTTGCTTCACAAAACCACAGTTAGATAACGTCCACTTTGCAGGCTGGTGAACTGAAGCCAAGACAAACTGATTTGTCTAAACAAACTGTATCTGTTGTAAAAGCGTTATCAAACTCTTCCTGTGACCTTCAGGCTGCAGATGTATAATTTAATCAAAGAAATGGTGCAGGTTCAGTTGCCTCGTTACCAGGGGACTGGAAGGCCTGTCTCGCAACAAATCCTTTTCATCTGTCCTTCTCTGGCACGTCCGAGCCTCTCCCCAAAACTTCTTGTGCAAAGGGACAGGTGGAGCCCCTGCATGTTGTCTGAAAAAGTCATCCTTCCCCAACCTACCCAATAAATCACACAGTCTCCATGTTGAATGGAACTGTTATACTTGCAGAGATAGAAAAAATACTGCTTCCCAAGTTATTTTTAAATTAATACTTTTTTTCTGATGTTTTAAGAAACTTTACCAGCTGAAGTGACTGCACAAACCTTTTTTTTTTTTCTTTGTTAAGATACTCAGACATAGTCTTAAGGCTTTATCATCTGCCATAAAGCAAAACTCCCTTCACATTAATGACTGCAGACATAAGGTCCCTCATAGGACTCAGATTTGGGCAAGAATTGATATTCTGATTTTTGTACCACTAAGGCTTAGTAGTAGACTGCAATGCAGTTATTTAATCATTTAAGGATTTTCAAAGCCAGTGAAAATATCAGCATCAGTTTTTTTTTAAATCCTCATTTACAACAGCCCAAAACATTCATTCCTAGGTGCTTAATGATCACAGAGGGACATACAGTTTAAGCATGGGTTTAAAAAAAAAAAAAAAAGCTTTCAATACAAGCTCTACCTCTGTCATCACATCTGTCTGCATTTTACTATGAGGCAAGCCGTGTATTTATGTTTGAAGTCCTTTATTTGCAAAGTTATGCTCTGTTAGTACTCTCTAATCTCCATGTGTGCACTTAGTTGAGAGCATAATACATTTGTTCTTTACCAATGAATTGATGGTTTCTAATGAGTTGCAGGGTCTTCAGTGTTGTAAAAGTCTGTTTTGACCCTAAGTGACTTGGGCTAGGTCACTAAAATGCTAGGTGGTGAAATAACCTAGCATGCTGATTTGAGCTTGCTTAACCTATGTGCTTATTTAAGGAAGAGAAAAAAGGAAAAGCACAGCAGTGGAAAAATGCTATCGGTGATTACAGTGCAAAAGATCAGTGAATTCTCAGAATTGTGTTATCTGACAGGAGATTAAAAAATTATTAGTATTTTTAAAGCAATTTAGGGTTAAATGGGACTTTCTGGAAACAACCTAATGGTTGTGGAAGAGCCTGTGGGAAGCTGGATACCCGAGTTATCCACGTGTCGCCATGTGGCCTGGTTTTAAGAGACTGAGTATACTCCAGGGTTTGCTGAAAATCCCCTTTACTGAGGAGTCAGATGGAATCTGAACAAATTACTTTATGATAGACACTATCACAGGAACAGATAGTTTCAGCTTTTTGCTCTGGCTCATTTTTTCATTCTTTCTTTCTTTGTCTGAATGCCACATAATAATAGCTTTTGAGACTGCACATAACAGATTCCAAACTTCTGGGGAATGTTTTAGTTATCCGTGAGATTGACCCTGTTAATTTTGGTGCAAATAGAAAATTAGTAAAGCTTAATTTCCACTAAAATCAGATTAAAGAAGGATTCTTTAAATGTTTTCAGTGTAAGCCCTCTACAGCTGTCAGATTATTTGTCCTTTTCCTTAGGAAACTGTGTGGTGACTGCAGAGCTTGTGAAACTGATGTGAGAAATTTCTCTAAAAGCCTAGGAATGTATCTTATAATTTCAGGGTTGAAAAGAGTCCACTTCTCTAAACCAAAGATCAGAGATGATCAATACTGCCTATTCTCAGCTGCTTTAGGACAGTGTAGTAGCTAGGAACTACATTTATGATACTTCACTGCACAGTAGGGCCATTTTATAAGACTAGCATGTTCATCTTTATTCAGGTTTTAAATCTCATAAAGACTACTTGGTTTTGGCAAAATTCTGGCTTTTCTGACGTAAACCTTGTGGATTTTCAAAGTTTTTTAATATTAGATAGAAGATGGGCATTTTACTTCATAATGTAATGGCCAGATTAGAGTTGGGACTTGTTTGTAATAATGTGAGACTGAGAAGGACAGGATGACCTTGCTAACAGAGTATGAGCAAATAGCTGGAGGATCCAACTTTTCATTAGTTTGGTATTTTAATACATAGTCTCTCACAGGTCAAGGATTCAGCCAAGTACCTTTGGGGGGTGCCAGAACATTGCAGGTGGATTCATCCATTGATTTTAGTGGGATGAAGCAAAGAGAATTCTGTTCTTTTTAGACTATGCTTTGAATGAAACCAGAGCAAAACTTCCATTGATTTAAATACAAAACAAAGATCATGCTTAATGCTGTTGTGATGTGATTCCTGAGTTGGGTGATGAATTTCTGCTCTTCCAAAAGACTACACAGTACTCTCATGGAAGTAATATTTGCAAATGACATATGCAATTTAATAATTTTTTTTCTGAAAGGGTTGGGATTTAGTTAAAATGAGGTAGGTAAAGATTTTTTCATTAAGTTTCAAAGAGTCACTAGACTGCTTTATACTTTCACCCCACATACACATAAACTTAAATGCTTGCTGCACTGTGGCAAATGAGGTATGGTATCATAGGCAGAATTAGCCAGTGACACTATATTGAAGTGCCATTCCCTTACTGTATCCTCTTCTATATCCTTCAACTACTCTTGAGTATATTTCTCAAGCAAAGTATATTTCTCAAGCTTAGTATTACATTTATATTTGGAAAATAAGTTATTTTCTTAACATTAATACTGGGTTTGCAAATGCTTCAATACTGCCCAAGAACTGCTTTTAATGAGGATGAGTGCTGTATTTCTCCATGGCCTGATGTGTCACTGCTTCATTGCAGAAGGATGACTGTGTATCCTGAGAAGGTTTGCTGACAGGTGATTTCTCTGACACCTTGGAAGATGAGAAGTGATGTTCTTTACCTGTTTTGCACACCCACACTTGGGTGCATAAGCCTGAACCAACAAAGTTCCTAATACATTTGGTAAAATTATTCTGATGGGTGAGGAGTATCCACAGAGAGCGCTTGTAATGAGGCCAGAGCAGTGCGGTATGATGATTAGCTGTCCTCTTCTTTGAGGTTTCTCAGTGAGCAGAGCATACATGAACACACACTGCTTTTTCCCTCCCACACCCACAAGATCTGCGTCAAGTTGTTTGAGTGAGTTGTGACACATATAAATGCTGATGGCTTCTTTCTGCTGGGGGCTGGCTACTGCAATCCTATCAGAAAAGTTTTCCACCAAACTCAGAGATCATTTTTGTTAAAGCAGTATCCAGTTTTGTCCCTCAGCCATGGGTGTCTTTCCACTCATGAATGTAAACAGCAAAGGCAAGCAGTAAATCCCTTTGAATAATATGCCAGTACTCTACTCTTACATAACTGTCATTCCTAAGTAGGAGATGCTTATTTACCAATTAAAGCATCTTGGCAAGGATTTCAGGCATTTTAAATTAATTCTGTTGTTTCCAGAACATCCATTAGATAAAATCTGTTGAATTTGAATCATTGACCCTTAACCTGAAAAGCAGTTTTACAAATGACTGCCAGGAAACACATTGTGCGCTTCACTTCCCCTATGAAAACTGCAAAAAAACATGTACCAAAATACAGGGATTAAGGGCCAGAGCCATGACAGAATTAGACTTGGACGGGGATATGAAAACTGCCTCACTGAATGTACTTGATAGGATAATTCCTTCTCAGCAATATACACGGTGTGACTACAAATAAACGCATGATGCAAGGAATTGTTCTTTTTTTTTTTAATAGTAGAATATTGCCATTGATTTGCAATGCTTAAAAAAGAACTGTGAAGTTGTGTTACTGATGAGCATAGGGTTACTGTAAGAAGCTTCATGCAATTAGCTCATACCAGAAAGGAAACATCAGATTTTGTTGCTGAGGGCTTGGATCTTCCATGGAGCTGCAGGAATTTGGGCAGCTGGGAGAAGACCCTGTAGCTTCTTTCTCAGCAGCCTGGCAAAGAGATCCCTTGTGGAAGTCTCTTGCGCTAGGATTTCTGGTTGTAGTGCTGGTTTTATTTTGTTTGGTTGTTTTATTTTGATTCTTTGATACAGGATAACACAAGTGAGTAGTCAGTACGAAGTTTATCATCCTCTGCCTTTGGATGTCTGATTAAGCATGACTTGCTGTGATTGGGATTTTAAATACCAGAAGTCTTCCCAATTACCTCAATTACCTTTACCCAAGGAATGACTGCTATTTCCAGGTATGCATCCTGTTGCCCACAGTTTCTCCCTCAGGTTTTTCTGGCATCATTCTTACATTAATAGCCCTTACCAAAGCATACTGTAGACTGACAACTATCCCACGGTGCCTCCTGAGTGTATGCAGCACTGACACAGTTTCTGCATGCATTTTCTAGCTCTTCTACTTCCATTCCATTTAAGGAATATTCAGAAGCTTCATTTTATTTAAGGCCTTCAAATGATAGAAATTTTGCACGTCTATGTAGGATACATCCTATCCAAAAGCCATTAATTATAATTTCTCCTCTGATTGTATAAACCATCTATAAAAGGAGGTTGTATGTAAAGATATATAAAGTGAAAAATGATCACAAACTATTTACAGTAAAACAAGTAGTGAAATGTGTTAAATTGCTTCTGTTCTTCAGTCCCCTGGTCCAGTAGCTCTTCTGGACATAATTTATTCAAAAAAATTGAGGTAAATACAAAAAATCTTTTATGAATTTCAAATGTATGCCTTGTCATGCCATTTTGTAGAGAATGTTGCCTAAATTGTGTGGGACATACCTAAGATTCTGTGCCAAGATCTATAGTAGCATTTTGGCTTCTAGTGCCTAAATTACCATTTACTGAAACAGAACCTGGGTCCTAAGAAATTAACCCGAGAGAAGATTTTAGTTGCACTTAAACCTATCAGCAGTATTTTTGATTGCAGAGCAGATTTTTCTTCTTATGTTTGAGCCTTAAATGTGTAACTCGTATATAGTCAGCTGAAATTGTATAGATTTTGAAAGCCATATGCAGACCTTACACATGCTCAAAACACTACAAGCTGTTGCATAACAGTGAAACAATAAAAAACATAACCATGGCCTATTTTTCATTCGTTTCTAACACTAATATCCCCTTTCTCCCTGAAGAAATCCACAGTGAAATATCGATAGCAACATACTGTTGAATAAACATCTGCAGATCTAAGCAATAGCCGTTTAAGCCTGAATAAACACTCAGAACAAGAAGAGTGAGTATTAATAATAAAGTTCAAAATTACCAAGAAAAGGCATTGTGAGACTAATCTAGGAAATTATACTGAATTTTCAGAAGGTATATTTTTGAGGAAGTAATACAGTATTTTGCTTTCTTTAGGAGTAAAAAAGAACCTGTCTCCCTCTGCTGGTTTTCAGAGAAAAAGTAAAGTTTATAGAGACTAAAAAAGTCATAGCTGACATTTTGATACAAATTACTAGATGATCCAGAATTAGATTTTAAAACTTGTCTTTAAATATGTAGTAGTCACCTTGAAGACATTAGAACTGCCTGTCTTAATGAGCTGAGGATTGCTAGATATTTGTAGTAGTTACTCTGTTTAAGCTAAAAGTTTATCAGTATATTTAATATGATTCCTTTATATGTACATCTTTAAGAAAATATAACTTCAGATAAATTTAAACTGTATAGCCTTTAATTCAGACATCACTGAACCTTGTAGCTATCCTGAAGAGCAGCCTAATGTCGGAGTCATAAATGTAGATGCATAATTTTCCTTTCCTGCATAGTTAGTGTACTTCATAATTCAAATTAAGCCTTTTTCTTTCGGGTAGGAGTTTGTACACTGCTCTGTATATTTAAGTCAGAGGCCATAAGGCTTTTGAAGGCCACACACATGAAAATAGCTACAGCACTGAGCATAACTCGCCAGTTATGACAGCTGCACAGGGTTTCTTTGACTTGGGCTGGGGCTGCGATGCTGCAGCTGGCTTCTCTGGGATGGGTGCTCGTACCTGGGCAAAATGCAGCAGCGCCTGCCCTGCCCAGCTGTGACACCCGCAGTGCCGTTCCCCCAGACCTCTCTGCAAGGTGTGAAACACCCACACGTGCCCTGTGCCAAGGAGACTGTATCAGCAGGATGGGAACCTTGTGTTGCAATGCCAAGCCTGATGAACAAACGTTTGGGAATTTCCATGGAACAGGCGTGCTGCACAAGGTAGGTACCATGTTCTGGTACACGTCATGGTATCTGCAAAGAGGTTTTTGTCCTTGGTACGATATGCTCCATCTTCCTGTTGTCAGAGGAAACACATTTGTCCTTTACTAATCCCAGTGCTACTACTAACAATTTCTCATTCACAGAAAGGATACTCTGATAATAGACATCAAGTTTATTCCATCCAGTTAATTAAAGGCAAATAGCAATTCCCGTAGTTAAAGTAAGGCATTAATCTGTTAAATTTGGAGGGCTTACATAAATACATTTTAGGCTGAGAAGAAAATAAAGGCAATTTTGTATTTAAGTGATTTTTTGTTGGGTTTTTTGTTTTGTTTTGTTTTTGGTTGGGTTTTTTTTGCTTCCCATGCGTTATCTTCACCAAAACACATTTGTTATGCTTTGTTACATGTAACCGTCCTTTTGATCTCGGTATACATAAAGCTTCCTTGTATCCTAAGCGTTGTTTTAAAAGGCATCTGCCAGCTGCAGTTTGTCATATTTCCAGTAAATACCAGTGTCAGTATAGTTAGTTACACAAGTTGATTTGATTTTTGCATATGTTGTGTTGGAATTCTTTTGTGAAGTCTGAGTATCAGAGTAGTGAGCACAGCACTTACTTTCTCCAAACATTTGACCAAGTTTTCTCATGTTTATTCTGCCTGTAGTATACAATTTAAATTTCAATTAAAATGTTACTTAATAAAATTGTATGGATTTTACTGCTTGTCTATCTGCAGCACACTTTTTAAAAATTATTTTTTTAAATAAGACTCAGCTTTACCAAGTGTCTCCTGAAAATTCTCAGGGCAACTGTGGCATTTGGTTAATGTGTGACAGACAACATAGATAGTAGCAAGGTAGTGAGGCTGCCGAGACACACACCCTGTGCATTGTATTTACATATTAATAACTTCCTGCGTGAGAAATACTTTAAAAGTGACGTAATGTTTTCCTGTGGGAATGCGTAACTTGTAATTACCCATTCACAGGCAAGTCTGCAGGCTATGCCATTGTTCCCTTCACTGACTCAACTACTGACGCTAGATAGTGTCATTCTACCTAGAAGCTGGGCTTCCAATGCCAAGCAGTTATCTCTCCTGAAGCAGAACTATTTTGGCTGCCAAAGAGAATGCTACGTGGCATCTGATATAGAAATGCCATTTCTAAAACTGGCTGGTACTGCTTCTAGAGTGCAACCTGATAGTGGGTATATATTTAATGTGAATATAGCTGAGAAACTACAAAAGCAGAGGCAAAAGTACTGGTGTTGGAATTGCTCTTCAGTGTAATGGGTGAAAGCCAAGGAAGGAATAGCATCTTCAGTTTGAAATTTAGTGTGATAAAAGCAAATCAGTGCCTATTTAACGTGAAGTGGAATTTGGGTTTTATGCAGTCCTTCATAATCTAGAATATTTTACAAAAATTAGATACTGCTAAAAAGGATGGTCTTAAATTATTAAAATAAATGCAAAATAGCAGGAAAATTTTCTGACAAGAAGGAAATAATTTCTGAGGAAAGTCACAGAAGGTTTACAGTTATTGTGGTACTGGTAGACAGGCTTGATCATAGTCTAAAATGCTACACTAATATGTAGAATGAAACAAATAATCTTTTCTATCTCAACATTTATGATTTGTATTTGACCTGGTCATACTGTCATACATTATGTAACGATGGGGTTGGTCAGTCAAATAGTCATGATCTTGTTGAAATTGTTGGATGTAGTACCCACCTTTTATTTAGGCTAAACAGATTAACCCTCCTTTGGTTAGTGATGGATGAAACAGAAAAGTGGTGGTCCCAAGACTAAACCCTGTGGCCAGTGAGTCAGAGTTGTCATCCAGAGGAGTTTAATGTGGCTCGTGTGTGAGAGGGAAAGTAGTGTGAACACCATGGGAACTGTTTGGCACCGGGAGGTGCTGGTCCATTAGGATCCCAGTAAGAAAGGCACTCCAACTCTGTGAAGTGTCATTTAAACTGTCACTTGTTAGAGCCAGCACTATCAAGAAAGAGAGGATAGCAGAGATAATCCTACATCCCTATAGATACTGGGAACCCCCAGTTGTGCAGCATCGAATGGGCACAGCACATTCTGCAGACTCCATCCATAGAAAAGGGTTTCCCATTTCAGCCATTGGGTTTTCTTACAAGAAAACAATTCTATCCATCATTTCTACTGCCAAACAGAAAGGGTGTTCACATGGGAACCTTGTAGATAAAGGCAAGGACACGCAGGTGGTGTAATCGCTGGTGCCAGCTGGGAGCTGCCTGCAGACTCCTGTTCAGTGAGCCGCAAAGATTATCCCGCAGCCAAGGAATACGCACAGCACAACACAGGTCTGAAGGCCGGGCTGTACGGGCAGCACAGCACAGGCCTCTGTCTAATGGTTATCTGGGTCGCTAACTCCTCTGCGGACAGTGGTCTCCTGGCCAAGATCACTGCAGGAGCCCAACAGGAGACAGGGCAGTGGCCAGGAGACATGACTGCCAGGACAAAAAATCTAAAATGCAGCCTGGAAAGAAGGTGTATGTGGGCAGACGGTCTGGAAAGTAACCTAGACCTTGAGAGCAAAGTAGGTGTCTTCTCCTGGTGTTCTGTTCCGTGTTCAGAATTGGAGCAGAATTGCCTCATTGGTTGTAAATACTAGAATGGTGTTAGAAAGCATTGGTTTCTCCTCTTGATAACTGACAACCTGAAAAATTATTGATAGCTTAGATCACAAGGGTAGTAAGAACTCTGGAAATTTTTTTAATCCATATAATTAAAGGAGTCATGCCTATGCTGCTTCCACAGAAACATTCTGTGTCAGCCTTCCAAGTCTCCATTTTGCTCATGTTGAAGTTACCTGCAGGGGCTTTCACTGACCTTAAAGGTGCTAGGTCAAGACTTACCCGATAGAAAAGGCTTCGATGCTAAAATGGTGGGGTTTATATATAATCACACAGAAAATGTCACTGCCAGCAATGTATTTATGACTTATTTTATATTCAGGTTTCTAAACTGACACTTTTTCATGTGTCTTCTATGCTTCATTAGGCATTTTGTATTTTTTAGAACTTCAGTGCGCGGAAAGGGCTGAATACAATACCAATAGGTGTAAACTCAAGTACTTGGTTATTTTAAGTAGTATCCCCTGAATGGACAGAATATAAAATTACTCTCTCCGGAATTCTTTTGCATCGACATTAAGAATCATATTGTTACTTTTAAATGCCTGTTACAACTTCTAATTTGATTTTATGAAAGGCCCATTGTCTAAACTTTGTATAAAATCCCACATGCAATAGTTTTGAGCATAGTCAAAGCCTTATATTCTTTTGAAGCTATTGTGAAGGTCAAACCCAAATATTGTCTTTTTGAGACGTGCTGGTATGTCAGGAAGGCTGGAGTTGACAACAGGGATCTGCCAGGGCCGGCAAAGTAGTTTCTGAAGTTAAATTAAGCAAAATTCCCTTCGGTGGAACACGTTGTTCCAAACCACCGGAGGCGTCAACTGGCAAGTGACGGCGGCGTCCGTTTCCAGAGCGAGCCCC
>NW_010299624.1:406-1513 GCF_000700745.2 Antrostomus carolinensis | reverse complement strand
TAAAAATAAAATCCCAATAAAAATAAAATCCTTTTATTATTTTGCATTTTAAGGCATTTTTGTAATAATCCCATCACCCGGACATCTTCTTTGGACACGAAGCCACTGTGGTTTCCTCAAAAAACACCATGAATTATTTTTAAAAAGTACTTTTACCCTCATATTAGTCCATCCTCTTGCTCAAAAGAGTTTACGTGTGCTCAGAGGCATCAAAATTTGGCTTCACTCAAGCAAAGAAGGGTATAATTCCCTTTTTTCTGAGAGGATTTCCCAAGCAAATAGAAAAACACTTAAAGGACAACACTTACCTCCTCTCCTTTGATTCTAAAGCAGGGTTAAAAGGACATAAAAATAGAATAGCAGAGCCCTCAGTTTAAAATCCCCCTCAGTGCTCCCCTAAAAACCCTCTTCTCTCACCACAGCAGCTCCCAGGCACCGCACCACACTATTCCCTCACAAATTAAGGGGAAAAAAAAGAGAAAATTAAAGAATTTACAAAGTTTTTTCACCTCACAGCACCACAGCTCAGCCTGCCTTCAGCAAAGAGAGCGAAAGGGGATGATTTTACCTCATGGCGCCACTTTTTTCCCCTCAGAAATGGGGGGGGAAAGGGGAGAAATCGCCTGAGGGAGAAACGACGCCGCCGCCGCCGCCGCCCAAACCCTGTTCCCGCCTTGAGGGAGGAACGACGCCGCCGCCACCCAACCCCTGTTCCCGCCTTTTTCCTCACCTGAGGGCAGCGCGCGACGCAGAGGAGGAACCAAAGCGACCCCACCCCTCCCCTCAGCCTCGTCTTCTATAGGCAGAGAGCTGGCCACGTCAGCCAATCAGAAGGCGGAGGTTGATGAGGCCCCTCCCCTTTCTCCCTGCCCCTCAACCGTTGCTGCCCGTCAAAGGCGGGAAGGAGGGACAATAGGCTCTATTAGCCAATCACAGGGGCGGAATCGCGGAGGAGGCGTCGCTGATAGGCTGAGCACTGTGAGGGAGGGAGCAAGTGTGAAGGGCGGGGGCGCAGCGTGCGGTACCCAGCGCGAGGCCAACTGGAGGGTTTAGACGGTTTTCTGAGGGAAAAAGAGACGGGAAAAGGGTTGTGAAGCACCTAGAAGG
>NW_010299624.1:0-228 GCF_000700745.2 Antrostomus carolinensis | reverse complement strand
CAGGGCTGGGGCCGAACCCAACTCATCCCCCGCTGCCACCCTTCCCCTAGCAACAGCCGTCGATTAAGCGGCTCCCCACGGATGATTTTTCTGATTGGCCGAGCGCCTCGTGGGCTGACCAATGAGAGCGAGACACGGGACCCTTGGCGTTCCCGCCCACCTAAGCGCTGGCTGTGAGGGCAGCTCGGACCGTACCAAGTACAGGCGTGTGTGGGGGGGAATCCCAGC
>NW_010299623.1:62528-68745 GCF_000700745.2 Antrostomus carolinensis | reverse complement strand
AACCCCTACCATTCTGTGATTCTGTGATTATCAACACAATCTCAACCTTGGGTATTATGGAATTGGTTCCAAGCATCCAGCTGGACATAGTATACATACAGGACAGTACTGCAGACCAATGAGTGTATAGGGGTTTGAGCTGTATTGTCTTCTTCAGGAGAGCCAGAGGATGTAGAAGTTTTCATCACCCCTTTTCACTTAGCTCCTCTGAAGATGATGTGAATTTCTAATATTTGGCAGGATATTCATATATAATGAAAGAGTGGGTGCATTTCTGTCTGATCAGGAAGCATTAGCTCCTTTTTCTTTTCTCCAGGCTTTCACTATAGATGTCACCAAAAATCTTACCTAGCCTTGGAGATTCTGTGTAATTATCACCTAGAGCCTGGGATTAAAATATTTTGAAGGATTAATCATTGTTTTCCAGTCCTAAGGGTCTGAACAACAACTGTGTAGTGAGAAACAAATACAATGAGAAATAGCAGAGGTCTTCCTTGCTGCCATTTCTTCCTTATTCTGTCAGTTCTTCATCTGCTGATTATAACCTTTTACTCTATCATTTGCTAAATGCCATGGCCAAATCTCTGTAAGCAGATGTCAAAAACTTTTGCCTATTCCTCAGCTCTTACTGCTGGAAAGACAAAAATGGTCTGTCCATGCCGGACAAAATTTGCTGGAATTTCAGTGCCGGCTGTTGCTGATGGCATAATCTGTGTCTATCAGAAAAAACTGATGAACTACCTAGACACTAGATTTTTTAAAAGACTATATCAGCATCTAGATTTTGCTTACTAACTGTGGCAAATGGAACACTCCTGCTTCACCCTCCCACCCCAAACTCTGAGTATGTAGCAAATGTCAGAGGAAGCCTTCCTGAGACCTGCAGAAGTGATTGGACTTGGAGCACTCTTGAACTGGACTGTTTCAAAATTGCAAATCATGCTTACTGTTACAGAGGTGCAATTATCCCAGTAGAGTTAATGACCGTGAGCATGTCTCTCCTAGCAATATATGCATAGCAGCGTACAGGTGAGTTGAAATTTCCTTGATCAAGGAAAATTTACTTGTAACATGTTTGAGGAAGCTACTGAGTTCCTGATGTGGCCTGAAGATATATAAAGTCTTTACTGTTACTGCAGTTGCTGTCATGGAAAGAGGTGAAGGAAGAAAATAATCAGAGAATAAAAATATCTTCTTTGCAGAAGCTGATTTCTCTATGTTCCTGAAAACCACTTGGTCTGGATGTCTGTCAGTTCTGCTCTTTTCTAGTAATTTTGAACATTACCTGGTTTTGTTTTTCTTTTGGTCCATAAGGAAGACTACCTCAAGATTTTGGAAATCAACAAAATAGATTATATGTATGAAGTAGAGTATTTAATAGGATGGAATTGAATGAATTTTCTGATAGAAGAAAAAAACCTAATTCTTTACTTGCCCATCACTAGATCTGTGGGATGGGTTTGTGTCCCTGGGGTGCCAGAACGCTCATGGACCTGCACCTCTTCTTAAACCGGTTGGACCTCGGCTAAGCTGCTTCCTCCTCACAGGTAATTTGATGTTCCATTAAATGTCATTCAGAATTACAGGGCAACAAAGCTTTTATGTGAAACAATGAGAAGTCTGATCCCCCAAATTTATGTCATGGAACAGTTCAACTGAGGCATGAGTGCATCGGTCATCTGATCAACTTTTTAGGATTATGAGGAGACTTCTTCCAATGTGATCAATAATGTGATTTCTCCACATTAGTAATATTTATTCAGATTTAAAATATAAGGTTCCCAAGTGATGGTCAGCCAGTCCCAAGTTTTATGTTGACTGACTCTGGTCACATCTCTGCTAGACAGCTTTGTGTGCTTTGGTTTTGCCTTTTTTTTTTTTTTTTTTTTTTTTCCCCTGATAGCTTATTGAACTGTTGTGGAACAAACTGAACTCCATCCCCTTGGTTTGAAGGGCACCATTTGTATATCCACAGAAAACAACAGGCTGTTTCACTGACACCAATTTTGACAGGATAGGGAGAACGCATGGTATTTACATTATTTTAGTAATACAGAAATTTTAACAAACTTCATGTAATCAAGCCTGTTTCTGTTTACGGAGCTTCCTTGTCAGTTGTTTCTTAAAACCTAATTTACCTTTCAGTATCAGGCTAATAAAGTAATTTATTTCCTTAATGCTGGGAATATCAAAAGGAACTTATTTGATAATTTTGCTACATGCGATGTCATGTCTTTGCATCTGATAAATTTCAAAGATAGTTTCTAAGTGAGTTGAATGTACGCATCTATGTATTGGTGTTATTTGGTTACAAAAGAATGAACTTATGGGTTACGTATTCAATTAAAAGTGTGTTAGTTAACTATCTCTACCTACTTTATCTAACATACAAGATACACTAGTTACATCTCTGTCCTGTAATGGGAGTGTAATTGCAGATGTGGCAATTCTCCTAACTAGCCTGGATAGAGTACAAAGATGTAGCAGCGTTGACTTCAAAATTTTTCGGGATCTTTCAAATCCTTTAGACATTCCAAGTAGGTTACTGAGGTAGTTATAGTGCATAGAAACAGATGGAGCTGTATCTTACCTGAGGAATCTGGGCTGAAACCAGGAGGTGTCCTTACCCACCCTGCCATTTCACCTGAGACTGGGGGTCATCCTACCATTGGTTTCGGGGAGTGGTCAGGAAGGAGATGAGAGCAGAAAACGGCTGTTTTCCAGAGTTGGTCAGTATTTCATGCCAGGGGATATCTGTTGCTCTGAACAACAGAGCAGGGGTGCTAGCTTATCCTTATCTGTGAGGTGACTTAATGTTTGCAAGGAACCCAAGATCAAAATTTGGCTTAAAAGAGGATATGGACGTTAACTGCTACTTTTCTTTTTTATTGCGTGCTACTATTTGTTGTTGTCCTACCTGAGTAGCAGATAATAAAGCAGAGTATGACTTGTAACTGAAACTTCACCTTGTAAAATTGTTGGCAATGATTTATCTATGTGTCTGTTTACTCTCTGTTAATGGGAGCATAAAATCCAACCATAAAGCCTGCGGTGCTGCACCTGGGATACTGGCAGAAGTGACCGTATCATGGCTGAATAAAATGTTGATAAGGAGTAAATGGGAAGAAGCCTTCCAGTGCAGACAGCAGGGCCTGAGCCAGCAGAAAAACAGCACAGAAAATACAGTGATGCTGTCATGTAAGTGACTTGCTTCAAAGAGTCTGAGCTGGGGAAAACTCTGCATCTTTGAAAAAGGGAATGATTTTGAATCAGTTGCTCACAGTTACCACAGCACATTAAGGCCACAAGTGATCTGTGAGGAACATTTGGTCTTTGCGGTGATAATCCTCACTGTTTTCTATATCTTCTTTTTAGTTTCATGACAACTGTCAATCTGGCTCTCATTTGTGACCCTTTTAGTTAAGTCAGTCCCTTTTAAGGTCAGTTTGAGAAAACCACGTGGCTGAGAAAAGGTGCTTGGGAACTTCTAAGTACGGGTCTTGAGAGCAACAATTTTTTTGTCTTTTATTGACCAGAGTTAATACAGCATTAGTAGGAAGGCAGAACTACCCTTAGAAGCCTGCATTAGGGAGCTTTGGTTATGATGATGTGATGTGGGAACAGCCCACATTTTTCGGCCCCTGCCCTCTGTAATCACATATGCCTTTCCCACCGGTTTTCACCTTTCCCTCAGGAGGCTTCCTTCTTCTGAAGTCTTCTATGAACTTCCTTTCTCTTCTAGAAGAGATGTTAATATACCTTTTTCTGCCAGGAGTAGTTAGGCAGATTTTGGTAGAGAGGTCACCACCAAGACATGCACTGTCCAGATCTCTGCACAGTCAAGAGAAGCCAAACTTTGTCTAATCTCTTGTTGGGATAGCAGAAAAGAGTGGCGGTGGTATTCCTCACATGGTCCTAGACAGACCAACAAGACTGAAGCATGTTTTCAAAAGGGCAGTGCCTCTAAACTGTGTGATTACAGGTATGATAATTACAGGTATGATGCCATCATTCCTGTAAAATGGAGGATCAGCTTAAAAATCTGCCTGGACAGAGGACAAACTCAGTGGCTTAAAAAAATTATATTCACAAAAGTTATCTTGGGATAGCTGAGGCTATGCCTAAAGACACCAGTGCAGGGTATGCTGAAGTTTTGGTGATGGATGCAAGAGATGGCAGGACCAGATTCTGTGGCAGATGCATGCTTCAGTACTGTGTGGACAGCACAGACACCTCTTTGCCTCCTAAGCCAAAGACTTCAACAGAGGGTAGTGGGCAGAGGACCCAGATGTACCTGGGTAATGAGGCACTCATTGAAGAACTAGAATTAGGTTCCCTGCTTAGAGGAGCCTATGTCTCTTTATGTTACTGCAGAAGGAGCTTAGAGGTCAGCATCCATGCCTCAAACTAGCCCTTGATGCTAGTAGTCAGCAGGACAGTCTATGCTGTCTTTGGGAGGAGCATGCAGTATGGAATCAGAAAGCTGTCATAAACTTAAAAGTATATAGACAAGGACTTTGAGATACATCTGCCACAGTAGGAACAGCCATGTACAGCAGCATTCAGCATTCCCTGTCCACCAACTTAGCCTGTTTACAGAAGATAATGTACTTTTTATTATAAGGAGGATTTTGTTGGTCTTCGTGGTGCATTCATTCCCTGTTGATCTGAAACCAAAGGTTTTCATGGAGTGTTACTGTACTCCCTATAGCATGAATATGTGATAAAAGCATTGTTGAATAGACAAGGCACTAACTGGAAGAATATTGTGTAGATGCAAGCAAGTCCTGGTGACAGTAATTCTCCCTGAGAAAGGGTTAGGTTTTTTTCTTCTTTTCTTTTTTTTTTTCTTTTTTTTTCCTCTTTTTCCCTCCCTCTGTGGATACAGAAAACAAGCAGGAGTCTCTTCCTTATTTTTTAGACAGTAGCCCATGGCATATTTTCTGCTAAATTGTCAGAAGCCAAATATGGGAGACTTGGATAAAGCCAAAGTCTGCATTATGGGGCAACAATCATGTTTAGACTGCAAAGAACTTCTGCTTCTTGCTTTTCTAGTGGGTCTGTTTGCCCCAGCTGAGCAATGTCCAGGGGGACTCACACGTGGCACTTGTGTACCAACTCTGAGTGGAGCAGTTTTGACTTGGTAAATAGGAAGTCCTGCTTCCATATGTTTTCTGGTTGTAAAACCCCAGAATAATCTGATGGATTGTCTGGAGAGTACTGTGGAGAGAGAAAGATCTCACACCATAAATAATGTAAGTGGATTTATAACTGCATGATGGGAGGTAGGAAAATGACCATTGGAATTAATCTGTGAGGCAAAAAGCCCATGTTTTTGTCTGAAATCAGCACGTGAATGGGTCTGGGTCTGTAAAGTGCCAATGAACACAAAGCTTGTGCTTTTATCACTTGTTCAGCATAATCCTTCCAGAGTGCTATGTTGAGTTGTTTTCAAAGGCCCTGTGCCAGGGCTTTATCAGATCAACCTAGATCAAAGGTTATGCTTGATTATTATGTTTGTATATCTTTCTGCCCTTTTTTCTGTCCAATTCTACTAAGCAGTCCAGAGGCTTTAAATTATGAAAAGCATTTGTTTGAAATGGAGCAATGAAAACTGCTTCAGCCTGGCCTTCCCTCACCCAACATGTAGATGGATGGAGAACATGAAGGTACAATGCTGGGACCTGAGCTCACTCCCTGTGTTGTACACAATCTGATTTCTGATGTGGTGGAAGTCCTAAATCAGAATCAGGGCAAATGGCTGCATAGAGAATTGTCTGTAGAAACTTGGGAGTGAAGAAGCCTTGATCCAGTCACAAAGCATCTGCTGACGGGCTACTGGACCTTATCCAAAATTATTTTCCTGTTTGCTAGATTGCAGGCAATTAAACAATAGAGGGAACTGGGAAGTCTCGAAGCAAAGCCAGAAATTGACCTGGCTGCCTGGGATATAGTGTTTCTAGGTCTGGTGGACACATTGATAGGATGCTAAGCCTAAACCCTGGACCCTGTCCCTCTGAACCATGTGATTTGTGCCAGAAACTCCAGAAACATTGGTTGTATTAGTGTGTTTGGGCAAGATATGGACTTGAGCATAGGCTAACAATTTGACATGCTGTTAGCAGGCTTTCTGGCATGGCTTTGGCCCATGCAAGCATCTGTTACAGGTATTGTTTAATAAATTAACATGGACCAGACACTGTTTGCAATATGTTTT
>NW_010299623.1:33239-62511 GCF_000700745.2 Antrostomus carolinensis | reverse complement strand
GGAAAGAGGGGCTGGAGGGATTGTAAGCATGTAGACCTGGATTATGTCCTGAGGACAGAGAATATCCCCAGATTGTTTAATTCACGGTAGATATAGACACTGCATCTAGAGGCATGAGTCAGGTTATGTGCTGGTACTCTAGAGCCAGAGGAGCTCAGAGCCAAGCATACTGACCAGAGCTTCCTGGCTTTTTTCTGGATGGAGCTGGGATCCTGGAAGTCCTGAGTGCCCAAACTGCTGAAGACAGGATCCTGACACCTTTTCCTGGAGGCAGCAAGAGGCAGTAGCTGGGCTGCTGGCATTATGCGAGTGCCTTTCCAGCTAAAGCCCTCTAGTGCACCTCACATCTTTTTCCTTCAGGTCCCCTGAGCCAGCATGAAATGTCAACCTTCTCAGGACTGTAGTGATTAAATAACAAATATGTAAATAGTTGTGCAGGGTGAAAGAGGGGATGCTTTCCTAATAAAGTGATTATTTTTCCACATGGTTTATAGAAACTGTGTTGGTGATGGCAGTGAAGTGTGTGCAGACTGTGGTATGTTCTAGGAGGTTTTTGGTTTTGAGGAGTGCAAGTCTCTTGTGATACATCCCTGCCATGATTTGCCCACCTGCACACTTGCTGGGCTGCAGTATTTGGGTTGCACATGTGGGCTGGGGGACTGCTGTCAAAGTGGGCTGCAGTACTGACCATTTCCTTGGCTTCTACAGCACACTTTCTAAAGTCTCACCCACCTTAAGATTTTGGAATTGGGAACCGTAACACTTCAACAGGTTCAGGACCACCCTGTCCCACCTCCAGCTTTCTAAATCCTTTGGGTTCAAAGCTTATCTTTTTAGATAGCTGAAGCAAACAGAAACATGTGCTTTTTATAGAATAATAAATGCATAGATATGAACAAAAGTAAGTCCCAATACACTTAGTTTCCTTGATTTCCTGACCACTCTTCTGTACAGACATTAGAGTCCTCTGTGCATGATTTCCTAGTCCCCGTTTTCCCAGATTTGCTTAGTTGGGGTCTGTTTTCTGTACCTTGGCTTTCCTGCCATCATTTTCCTCAGTGTGGCTGATGAGAGCCTTTTCTCTTATAATGCTGGAGACCTTTGATCAGTTTTATCAGTTGTTCTTTTCACTGATTATTTCCTTTCTGCAGTTCAGAGTGTTTTGCCATGACTGGCAACCAACTTGCTGCTCAAGGATGCTGTATTTCGGAGGGAAAACCATTTAAGCCTATGGGCTTCAGTTGCCAGCCTTCTGCCTGTCTCTGCTGCTACCTATGTGGGAGAGCCTGGGAGCATCCTTTGCACCAGAATTCCCCAAATCTGCCCAGGGAGTTTCCTCAAATTGTCCTTCTGAGCCTTCCGGAAGAGGGATGACTCACTGAACCAGAAAGTGGAAAGGGAAGTGCTTCACAACGGCGGTGAGGCTGAGGCACACTTGGGCACATGGTGGCACTAGGTGCCTGGTGAAAAAAGAGGGACTTTCTCTAGACTGCCTGAGACCTCAGATCTACTTCTCTCATAATGTAGATCTCAGGTGAAAGCCTGAGTACCACATGCCAAGACAAAGTAAGAAATCCAGGTCTCCAATAGGATATCTGGGAATACTCTCTTAGCAAGTGTCTTCCTCCATCTGTCATCTGTTTGGACGAATTCTGCTTCTGGTCCCATTACACCCACAAACCCCTTGGGGCAGGCTCTTCCTGTAATGCTTTCTCATGCCTCCCTT
Organism: Antrostomus carolinensis; assembly: GCF_000700745.2. NCBI lineage: Eukaryota > Metazoa > Chordata > Aves > Caprimulgiformes > Caprimulgidae > Antrostomus > Antrostomus carolinensis. The sequence goes on along the minus strand of NW_010299623.1, from coordinate 60,785 downwards.
GCAAATAAACCCAGGGCACATTCCTTTTTTTACCTTATTAAAAGATCTATGGCATAGTTATCTGAAATCTTGCTCACATTTAAAAAAATTAAAAGGTGATGGCTTAATTTTCATTCTGGGTACTTCTTCAGAATCTTTTAATGGCTGGTTAACATCATATTGGCAGCCTAAACTTCTAAACCATAAATGTGCAACTTCTAAATTTTTTCCTTATGACAGAGGTATTTGGGGTAGAAAATCTGAATGACACGAAAGAAGAAATTTGCCAGGGAGCTCTAAGGGGGAAATAGAGCTGAACAATCTTTTTCTAATTATCTTAATAGAGTGCCATTATCAGGAATGCTCTGTGCTCCATTGGGAAAGAAAGTTATGTTAATAGGAAACAAAGATATTTGATCCTTCGTAGATCAAAGCAGTTTTATGATGCTGCTGTCATTATGAAAGACTCTTGGTGTAAGAATGGTACTTATCGGACAATGATTCTATTGTTTGTCACCTATTTACCTTCTGGGAAAAAAAAAAAAAAAATCAGACCTAGTGTATCATTTATGAGGGCCCAGATTTGATGAGAAATGCTTCACTCTGCCATAAAGCAACAGCTTCTAGGACTATGCTGTAGTTCACTGCCTAAAAACATGAGAAGTTCCATTGTGCAAAAAGGAATATTTGGTATGGAAATAAAAACTTGCTGAAATCCACTGCAGTGCAGAAGGCCTCTGAATTCCACATTGGAAGGGCCTGTGGGCTTTCTTACCCATTTTTTCCCTTTCTGTGTATGCATATTTTCAATCAGAGTTTAGTCTTGAGAGTTTCCAAGCAGCATTTTTCCTTTTGTATTTATGCAGCACTTGGAGCAGTGGGATGCTGGTCCATGACCAAAGCTCCGAAGTGCTTTCCTAACACAGATAATGATACAAGTAGACAGAGATCGATACTGTGAACAGTTCACCTATGGCTCACAAAATTGATTTCTTACTGCTGTAAAACCCTCTGAGGAGGGAAAAAGTGCTTAAAAACCTGGAAAGGCCTATGAACACCAGTAGTGTGTAAAGGAGAGAAAACATTTTTCAAGCGAAAGCCTATCCATTCTTGTAGGTAGAAAAGCAGTATTCAGGGATAGAACTAAATAAGTAATACTGGTAATTTACTTTGACCCATATTTCAGTTCTGTGCAAGCTAATATCATTGACTCCTATTTAAGTAGAGTGAATAGAAGAAAAAAAGTATTTGAATTTTGAATAGATTGACAGTTCACCAAACTTAACACTTGATGAACCCAATAAAACACAATGATTTATTGTTTTGTTTGACCCTTTTATAAAAGTATTTTTAAAATTATTTCTTTATGGAAATGCTTTGTTTCTGCATGAGTATCTTTATCATCTTTCTTTCACTGATGCTACACAAATCTTCTGATACTGTGGGTGCATGTACATCTTTATTTGACTGGAGATCTTTCTTCCCACTTTTGCAATACCAATAAAGGGTACTGTCCAATCCTGCCCTGTGCCCAGTAGATGGGCACACACACAGTTTGCCTTCTTCCATTTCAGTTTCTCTTTGCTGCTTTTTGAAATGAGGCACTTTGTGACTATGAGATTTTTTAAATGCTTTTGCTCCAGATTCTTCAAAGGTTATCTTTTCTTGTGTTTCTTCCAAGAGTCAATTTCCACCTCCCAACCTCTATACAACCCGTTTGCTGTCTTAGAGATGGGCAAATTTCTGTTAAGTGCTCCACTTGCAGTACTTTTAAGCCTAGAGCAAGGAGGGCTCAGGACTTTCTGTTGCAAAGCTGCTTGTTTAGGAAGCCGTGGAGGCTGCATCCAGTCCCAGAGGCGGCATTTCCTGGGGCAGATGTTTTGGCACCACTCAATGAACAGAAAAATGCCTCGGGCTGGAGAGCTGGAACATGTTCTCTGAAGAAGTCTATTCCAAAAGAATATTTCTCTGACCTGTAGTCTCCATTTTCCTAAGGTAATTGCACAACCTTTCTGGCCCATGGTGATCTTACAGAGTTTTCAGTCTATTCTGACTTTGCCTCCTTGCCAACTACTACAGTGAAATGATATTTTTCTCTCGCAGAGCATATTGACTCTTTGTCTTTGTGATACAGCCAAACTCTGCTGTAGATACTCTAGCTGTGCTTCCACCCTATGTCCTTTATTACCTTATATCAGCAAAGAAGTAATGGCATTGTCTCTTAAGACACACACTGTCTCCCAGTGTCTCAGGGCTCGGTGTCTTTAGCTCCCCATGTCCTCCAGAATTTGAAACATCTCTTTGGATGGAGAAGCCTGCTTGGATGGCCAGGTTGAACAGGATTGGGCCTCCAGGGGAGCAGAAGCTTCGTGCCAATGTTAGACTTTGAGGCTGTTTGAAATACAAGGCTGGCAAATGTCACAGTGAATGCTTATGTATCTAGGTGATGATGAGCAACTCAATTACCATGCACCACATCAAAAAATGGCATGCCAAGAGGGCTGCTCTTTTCTTTTGGGAGATGGTAGTTATGGAGGACAGATGCCTAGAGTGTAAGGCTGTGTATTACATCACTCAAGTCTGCCCATTTTCAGTAGATAAACCATGTACTTCTGTACCGTACCTGAGATCTCCCATATTCACAGATGGCCCTTTTGGGAATACGACCAATTTAATGCAGATCTCTTTGCTTTCCTCCTCAGCTGGAAGTACCATTGCTTTCTTGGCATAGACATAATTGCTGATGTTTCCTCCAGATATCCTCTTCATACCACATTGGCACAGCCTGATGGGTTATATAGTTCCCTCAACATCTTTCTTGGGAAATGCTGTGGTTAAAGTAAGTAAGAGAAGGGCCTGGTCATTGTGCAGAGCTAAGGAAGTTTTGGTGTCAGATCTTTGTTCCTTGGTAAGGTCTCCAAGACTGCTGTTATTTCCAGGTCGGCCCAGTAAGAACTGAGTCATCTGACTCTTTCTGCTTTTGAAGTGCTCGGTTTCAAAACGTAGGTGTAGGATGGCTCTCTTTCCTAGTGCATTTCTCCAAAAAGAGGGTAATAGACGGGAAGAACTCCTCACAAAAATAGAAATGATGTACTAGTTGCAGTTACCCTGTTATGTGACTTCGTCCCTGGTCCTGATAACCTATCTCCCTCTCAAATAAATCAGTTTTGAATTCTGGAATTATTTCCCAAATAACACTTTTATGCAGCCATTTAGAATCAGTTTACCACCATTGTGCTCCTTGACCTGCCCTGTAGATGGATTCTTTGCTTTCTCTAATCACGCAGTTTGCAGATTATTTCAAGATGAGGGTGTTTAACCTATGCAGGGGACTCCATGTTTCTGTGAGATTTGACCCTGTGCTGTGCATTCATGTAGATTCTTTTGAAGTGATCCCTACTTGCTCACTTCATTTTCCTATTAAGATGGTTTTCTCAACTGTAGTGGGTCTTTGCTAGAAGAGGGAGAAAATGTAAGATGTTGTGACTGATCTTCTTTAAATCTTATTCTTCAAAACTAGGGTGACGTAGTTAAATAGTTGTTACGCTGTGCATAGGCAAAATTTAAATTCTTAAAATGGGTATGGAAGCAAAAAGGTCTTCATGTCCTTGGAGTACACAGCTCCCTGAAATGGTTTTAGACTGGCTTTGCAGGTAGTAATGCAAACTTGCCCACAAAAGCAGGCAAAAATATCTCAGTTGACTGGCCCGTGTTTGCAGTGGTTGTACATTAGTCAATGTATGATTGGGCAACTCTGCATCAGCCTATTCTGACCTGATGACGGTAGCGTTTCCACCTGTGCAGGACACCAAGATTTACAGCCTATACCACCAACAGCTCTAGTAACTCATATTGTTATTCTGTAGTTTGGGGTGAAAACTGCTAGAAACTAAGAGGTGATATAGAGTCCCCTTCCCCTTGCACAAGCAAGAGCGCAAGTCCCCAAAACTGCAAAACTTTCTAGAATCTAAACTGATGGGCCAGATAGGTATCACTTAGCTGGAAGCATGAGAGGAGTGGGATGTAGAGAGATGGCACTGAAGAAGTACCAGTATCACCCATAGAAGCATGTTTTGTATGAAAAGGAAGGCAGCAGAGCTTTTTGGTGAAACTGGTGAGCAGAAAAACTGACCGCAGCCACCTTCAGGGCAACAGCATTTTGGAGTGTGCAGTAAATGAATGGGATAGTGCCAAAAGAGGTACCCTTATTCCCTGAGGGTGTTCCCTCCTCACTGACCTTACACAATCAGGGTATTTCATCATAACAGGGCATTTTACACTGGAACAGGTTGCCCAGAGAAGCTGTGGATGCCCCCTCCCTGGAAGTGTTTAAGGCCAGGCTGGATGAGGCTTTGAGCAACCTGGTCTAGTGGAAGGTGTCCCTGCTGATGGCAGGGGGCTTGGAACTAGATGATCTTTAAGGTCCCTTCCAACCCAAACCATTCTATGATTCTATGATTCTATGACTTTAAAATATGCACAGGAGTTTTTTTTTTTCCTGCTGTCCAATACGGAAGCCTCAGTTCACTTTAGTTGTTGCTGGAGTTAGACTGTGTGGTAAATGAAGTGCCTGAACCGTGCTCAATGTGGAGAGAACTAGGCCCTAGCCTTAAGAAATTCATACTGAAGTTGTATGACATTACATGGAATGTCATGAATGTAGTCCTGGTTTTGCCTCTTTAAATATGAAGTTAGCTAATTGGATTAGAATGAAAATTGGTAGATTCAAGATTGTTCCTGAAAGCTGTGAATTGAGATGCTTTCTTGCTGCATAGGTCTTGCAAAGTTTGACTTGTTATACTCTTGTATTTTGGAGTAGGACCTCATACGATGGATTTTAGATCTTCAAGTGTGAACGTAAGTGATGACCATTCTGGCAGTTGGAGCACTCAAGCCTCTCTATATTCCACAGGATGGGAATAGATGTGGGCTAATGTTAAATTTGTTTGCAAAATGGAGACAAGTCCAGTGGAAAACTCAATGTTTCATTATTTCCTTCAAGGTTCTTACAATTTCCAAGCAGCTGCAGGTGAAACTTGAAGTAAGTATATTAAGCTCATTTTTAGGAAATGGCTTTCTGTCCCATTCTGTTCTACAAATGGGCCTTCCACCGTGCTCACCTATGAGACCGAATTTAACAAGTATCAAACATACCATGTCATCACCAAACAAAAGAGCAAACATGTAGAGCTGTGGCTTCCCTAGTGGCAAGCAATGGCCAGTTTCCTTGAGAAATCTGTATAAAATTGGTATTGAGGAATATGCTGAAATCTCATGAACTCCAGAATATCTCCAAACCTACAGAAAAAAACCAACCAACCAATCATGGGAAAATCCAGCAATATGGGGGATTGTCTGTACACTGGGACAAGTATGTATAAAATAAAGCAAAAGTCCTCATACTTTGCATTCACAGTAGGGCATTCAGTTAAATCAGGGAACTATTTCCCACTTCATGAATTAAGATGCTGATGGCTGGCTCTTCCACTTGACTACTTTGCCATGGTTTAGACATGTTCTCATCAATCATCTCTTCTATGTACTTCCCTGGAACAATGATCTTGGCTCCTCTTTTGTTTGGTGACTGATGATGATGTTCAGGGAGAAAAATTCTAAGGCACTTGTTAATGTTGTAGACTTCAGACTGATTTAATATCCTAGAATTCATTCCCTGGCCACACAAAATTTTATGGAGTCCATTTCCATAGTTAACCCGAAAAGAGGAAAGCCTAGGAGGATTTCCCAGAAGGCTGTGGTACTTCCTGCAAGAAATGAAAGCTCAATTTCTAGTAAAACCATCTTCCCAATTACTTTTTTCTTAGAAGGCCCAGAGAGCTCCTTCCTCCAGCAACAGGTCAGTTCATAAACTGGTAATGCTGATAATAACTGCAGTGACATCTATAGATAGTCCTGAGAAGCCACCATGGAACCAAATTAATAACTGTAAACACCTGTCAAAACAGTGATTACATATAAAGAATGACACCAGATGAAAAAGGAGATGTTTGAAATTTCCTTCAAGTATTAGGTTTGGAGTCCTGAGACTTTCAAGGCCAGTTGGAGAAGACTCTTGGTATGTGCATGCATAATACTTAGTGGAAGTCTTTAGATGGACAGTTTTTTTCCCTTGTTAATGAAGCATATTTTTTGCTTGACAAGTGGAAAATGTTGCCACCTGTGAAAAGATTAAATAAGGATTTTGAGTGGACTCTTTGTCTGTGACTGAGTTTTTTAGAAATCCTGGCTGTGGGCCAGCTCTCAAGAGGAATATTCTTAATGTTTGTTTTTTCCTATGACTGAGATTAGACGCTTAGATAATTTTGACAATGCCACAACAAATTGTTTTATGGAGGGAACATACTCATATTTCCTGTGTCTCCAGAGTCACTGGAGCACAAGTCTGTGATTCTCGTTATGTGAACAAGATGTTCTTAATGTTGATAGTGCCTTTTCTTTCCAGCACACTTGCAAGTGTGAGGTATAATACATGGAACTCCTTCTACTTTATTTATTAGCATGGGTTAGTTTTGCACTTTTAAAAACTACCAATCTCATGCAGCTGGGACCCTGTTCAAGCAAAGACAGATAAAGAGTTGAATCAATTTCTTAGGCTTAGTTTAGATAATATACAATAATGCTCACATAATTTTTTACAATAACACTCACATTATTTTTTACAATAACATTGTTGGAGAATTACAGATTTGTCCCTTGGTTGGCACGTGTACTTGAAAGAGAACATGAGGTGCTTATTGTGGTCAGTGAGATGCTGGTCCATCCTTTGCTGGTGGAAGGATGGAGTTTGAGAGCCGTGTTCTCCTGCTGCACCTGAGCACCTGCATAGTTACTGTGCCTCATGGATCCTGAAAGGATTTTTCTAACACTGTTGTTGCTGCTGTGATCCTAGTTCTGCTCTTTTATTGTTAGATTTCCAGTATGCATGTTCTTACTCTTCTGTCTCTACTTCCTTGTCTTTCAGTGCTTTCCGGAAGCAAGAACATTAATTTTGCTACAAACATTTTTAATTAAGCCTTTCTGAAGCAGTTGAGTAATGAGGTTTTCAGCAAGACCTTATCTTTCATACAGCAACCTAAACCGATGAGAGAGAAATGTCTGATTATGAGATTGTTATTCCAGTTTTTCATAAAACAGTCGGAGGAAATAAGTGGTGCCCAATACTGTAAAGCTGAAATTCCTCTTACAGATGATATAGATCGGAGACAGGCTGACACTTTGTGCAGCAGCAGCTTTCTTGCTGTCTTGTATATGTAGGCCACTAAGGCAGAAAGCAAATTCGGAGCAGCAGCAACAGCAAGGACTGTGCAAGTGGTTGGCTTCAATTTGTTATCAAGTATAACTGCCAGATTACCCAGGGATCTTCTCTCCCATTTTGGGAATGAGGTCTGAAGCCACATGCCCAGCTGATGCAGCATTTCTCCTGCTAGTGTCTGCTAAGGTTTGGCCTTTATCCCCAACCTTTTTCCTTACAGGTGATCCCATCTTCATTATGGCTTTCACTTGTATCTCTGACTAGCTCTTCATCCTCGGCAATTCATGTATCTGCAACTTAGAATCATAGAATCATAGAATGGTTTGGATTGGAAGGGACCTTAAAGATCATCTAGTTCCAACCCCCCTGCCATCAGCAGGGACACCTTCCACTAGAGCAGCTTGCTCAAAGCCTCATCCAGCCTGGCCTTAAACACTTCCAGGGAGGGGGCATCTACAACTTCCTTGGGCAACCTGTTCCAGTGTCTGACCACCCTCACAGTGAAGAACTTCTTCCTAATATCTAATCTAAACCTACCCTCTTCCAGTTTAAACCCATTTCCCCTTGTTCTGTCATTAACTGCCCTTATGAAAAGTCCCTCCCCAGCTTTCTTGTAGCCCCCTCAGGTACTGGAAGGCCGCTATGAGATCTCCCCAGAGCCTTCTCTTCTCCAGGCTGAACAGCCCCAGCTCTCCCAGCCTGTCCTCATAGGAGAGGTGCTCCAGCCCTCGGATCATCCTCGTGGCCTCCTCTGGACTTGTTCTAGCTGCTCCATGTCTCTCTTGTGTTGGGGGCTCCAGAACTGGACACAGCACTCCAGGTAGGGCCTTAACTTCCCTGAGGACTGAGTTCCCAGATAAAACTCAGTAACGTATCTAAAATATCCAGTGTGCCAGAGTAATGAGCAGGTGGTGTGCTCTCGCTGCTCTACCAAAATAACCCACTGCATGAGCCTTTAAGCTCTCCTTCAGTTGTTACTGCAGGTAACACTATGTGTCTGTGGCATAAGTGCTTTAAGGGAGAAGTCACCTGTACTTAGCTGTGATAGTACATTGCCCAGAACACTGAAGTTGTGACCACAGGCACTACTGCTGACTATTTGGTACATAAATTAATAAAAATCTTTTGTCCAAGATGTATAACCTTGATGCCTCTTTTTCCCTTCTGCACTGAGGCTTTCACTAACCAGCCCATTCTTCCTTTGTAGTTATTCTCTTTCCTTTATATGTTCAAGCCATAGTATTTCCCTACTCAAATAACACAATTTCAGTCTTCTCCCTTACGGCCCCCAGCTCTAATATTACTTATGCTGTCTGTTGCAAATATGTGTATGTGAAAGCATCTACACTGCCTGTGTTCTTACCATTTCAGTCTCCTCAGCCATCATGCTGCATCCATCCTTTTGTATCCACTCTGAGCTCTTCATCCTTCCCAAAACTCCACCACTCTTTACAATATCCCATAAAACTCCCCTTGTCTTTGCATTCTGTCTCTTAAAGCCCTCTGTCCTCCTTGGTTTATGCACTCCCCTATGCTATCTTTGTCATGCGTCAGCTTTTTCTCCTCCTACAGATAATTAATGCCTTTTCATCTCTATTCACTGCTGGTTCTCTCCCACCTCAATAAGACTATTCTGAAACTCACCCACCAAAATGACTTCTCCACTGGCCCTTCTGGCTGAAATGACCCCATCCACTCTAGCTTCCTCACCCACGCTGAGATCCAGCACGCTCCCTGCTAAAGTCAATTTATATCTAGGATCATTTTACTTTGTTGGGGTTTTTGTTTGTTTGTTTTTTAATCTTCGTAATTTGTTACTTGCCATATAGAATGGATTCCTGAGTAAATGATTACTTTCTCAGAGTTTTTACTTCATTGGTATTTTACCTCTTTCTTTCAGGTGCTTCACAGAAATGACCTACAAATCACAATCTCTGAAAAACCAAGCACATATAACTGTCCTGTGCTGCAGGACCTCCTAACAAGAGTGCAGTCACTGTCTCAATGCCTTCCTTGATGCCTAGATGATGACATGGCTGTGCTTAGCTGCTGCCTGCCTTTAGTGCAACTGAGCTGTAACTTCTAGTGCAGCCTGGGCAAACCGACTCTTCCCAAGGCCCATGTTTTGGGCCCCCTCTTTCATTTTCCCTCATCATCTGCATCCTATGCATTCTGTACGTGCTGGTACTACTGCTGCTCTGCTGGATGAACTTTGCCAGCTGTTTGGTAATCTCCTGACTTGCTCCATCTGCTACATAAGGGATTGGAGAGAAAACAAGGAAGCATGTGGGAAAATTTGCTGTCTCACCAGAAGCAGCAGCCTAGTGCAGCAGAACCCCATCTGTCATGTGGTCCAATATGGTCTGAAGCCTGCTGGTAACTTGTGCATGTTCTTCACCTGATCTCACACGTGTCCTTGTCACACAGTCAGAGGTGACAGTCTTGCATGTGGCAATCGTTAGAGGTTGTCACTGAGATCTGGAGAGCATGCACAGGGAGCACGATCTCTTCATAAGCATCTGTGAGTGGAGTTTTGGTAAAAGACAGTCTGTGTTGAAATGAAACGCTATTCTTTTTTTTTTTTTTTTTTTTCTCCTTGGCCACCTAATGAGAGCACACAACCTGTAATTCCTACTTTGCCAAGAATTTTGGAGATCTGGGGAGGTTAGTGTAAGTATTACAATAACTTAGGAAGGATTAATTGAGGATGCATGCAATTTTTTTAGGTGTTAGGTCCTGATTAAACGCTCTTTACTGTGTAGTCACATTTTATTACAACTTACATATGTTTGGAACACTGATAGAAAAGAAAGCATATCACCTATTTACAATCACTACACATTTACATTATATTATTTACAGATAATGAATTTAGTCATATATATGAGCAGAAAATATAGCAAATATCAATATGAAACTGTACAGGGCTTAATCTCACGTCCTTTACTGTGGCTGCATTTCACTCTAATAATAAATACGGCTCTATATTTACACATTTTACTTTAAAAATCTATTACATGAATTTTAACAATTTCAAGTTTAAAATATCTGATCAAAATATTTCAAACATGCTTATAAAAATAAGACGCAAAGCCTTTAGGACTTTCTGCAAGCTAAAAAAGTTCTGATAAAAGAAGCTTTCTTTAACTAGTCTTTAGAATTATAACATTATCTTGCTTCTCAAATCACTTTACAAACTTCTTAAATATAGCGAGCTGAAAGGAATTTCACTGACATTAAGCAGTGCAGCACAGATGGACCCCAGTTAAATTAAAGCTAAGTAAACATAGTAATAGGTATTGTGCAACGGTTGACTGAGCCTCTGTTTAATCCAAAGTGATTTCAGACACCATCCTCCAGCTGTACGCTGTACTGCTTCGAAAGCCACAAGAGATAGAGGATTAAGATAAGTATTCAGCTGACTTTATCACACATAATTTCGGCATTGGTTCATTTTTTTTCCTGAAGGATGAACATGTCAGCCAAAGTCAACTGATGCCATCTGTAACTGCAAAACTAAAAATATGCTAGTGTGAATGGACAAGAAAATCAAGGCATATCCATTGTTGGCAACAAATTATCCATTGTGAAAAATCTGTCCTTTGAGTCCCAGGAAGTATTATACACAGTAACAAATGAACAACAGAGATCATCTGTAACTGATTACCTTAATTACTGGGCTCGCCTAACCTTGGTAATGTTAAAAAATTATTCTCATTCACCTGGAGGTTGAGTGGCCATTAACTGAGCAGTGAGTACTGGGCTATTAAATGTTACTCCTCAGGGAGCTATCTTTAACAACAAAAAAGTAAATTTGTGGACTTTTGTGTCTTAAATTATCAGCTCACTCGAGCAAATGTGCCAGCTGTGAGCAAGGAATACTGGAATATCCCCTGATGGCTTGGCCAGGGTCAAAGACTGATATTCTAGGGAAGTGAAGGTGGCTCTGTTGTCTGAGATATTTTGACAGTAGACTTGTCAAAGTCCTGAAGTCTCTTCTCTCTAACTGGGATGTAAACATACATGCTGTGATTCAGCGAAGTATTAACAGATTTAAAGCCAGAGAGGAACTCTGTTAATCTAATCTAACCTAACCTGACCTTTTTCCTAAATTAAAGCCATCGGAAGTCTCTGAATTCCAATAGCTGCTCCAATACCTTTTTTTGGCAACATATCAATTTTGAATTTAGACATTTTTGGTGACAGATAGTTCCACTAGCTAATGACCATCACAGTCAAGAATTTGCACCTTTATTTCTATACTACATATCCCTAATGTCAACTTCCAGTTGATCTTACCAGATTCTTCTCCTCTTGACTCTGCGGTTCTCTGCTCTCAAACTCCAGTTTCCAAGAAGTAGCTACTTATAAACTGTGATCAAATAACTTCTTTCTTAAGCTGCTTTAAATTTATGATATTTTTATCCTTTTCAATTTCACAATGTTCTTTACAGCATGTGAATGCAAGAACCATTTGAAATATCCCAGTAGTGCTTGCATCAGTGCTAAGAGCATAAATCATACAACCTCCTCACTCCTACTTGATATTGCCTTGGCTAAGGATATTGGTTCTCCTTAGCCAAAAGGACACAGTGGCCTCTAAATCTTGAACTGACTAGTGACCATGAGGCTTTCTAGAGGCTTTCTAGAGGCTTTCTAGAATCGCTGTTTCACAGGACAGAGATCATGCCATGAGCAGGACTACAGTTTTTGTTCCTAGACAGATGACCTTATATTAATGCTTCTAATATGAGTGCCTTTGGTGTCCTTTAATTGCCCTCAGCATACCAATCTTTGTATTGATGACTTTCTATGTAGTATTTTCCACCCTCAAATTCTATGAGTTGTCTGACAATTTTACCAGCAGTAATTTTGTGAGTAATTCTACTGACATGGTAGCAATTCAGGACTAAACTGTGCAGAATCTCACTAGAAAAATATTCATGTGCCAGTGGTTTGCCATTTACAATTATAAGTGCTTAACAGGATCTTTCACACCATGTTAATTTTGTAGGTTTAGCTGACAATTAAAAATGCTTTGTGAAGTTAAATGACTTCTGAAAACCAAACCCATTGCCAGTTAAACTATTAAGTCAGCTTTATCAAACAGGGAACTTCATCAGAGTCTGTTTTGAAACTTGAGGAGTTCAACAGGAATGCTCTTCCATCTAGATACCTTGCTGAATGAGCGCCATACACAGAAGTTTATAAAAACAGTCATGGCACTGAAAAGCTATTTTTACAACCAAATTACAAGAAACAGGAAAAAAAACCCAACCCCTGAAAACAAACTGTATCAGGTGATGCTTTGAAAAAAAGGCTTACCAATTTAATGTGGTATTTTTGCTCTTGACCAGCTGATGCCCTTTCTGAGTAGTGCTACTTTACAAGAGAGCAGCTGATACTACTGCACAAATGGCAGCAGCTTTCAATTTCTCTCTTCACCCCAGCATTTCGGAAGCAAGCTGAGAAGGCTCAAGTATTGGATTTTCAGCCTGCTGCAAGTTTTGCTGTTGTCTGTTTTCTGATGTGTGTAACAATAACTCAGAGGCACTCTCTGGCTTGCATACACACACTCATACTTACTTTCCGGATTAAAAAATTTGTAAACATAGTTATTTTCTGTACTACCGCTGAAACTAGTGACATGGAACAAATGCGACTGATGAAAGATTGCAGCTTTCTGTCATTTGATAAGATGATGGCATTAGTGAATTGCTGGTAGGCATGTCATATGATATGCTGGCACTTGTGAAGGTTACCAATGCTTGTGTTGAGTCACAAGATTGTTTTTCTATATCTTCTGAATTCACAGAGATCAGACTAGCATGTTTTGATCTCTTCCATAACAAAGTTTGCTTTCGTAGACCTCCCAAGTCCTCCTTAAAGTGTGGATTGAAAAGTATATAAAGGAGTGGGTTTAGACATGCAGGCAGTGGGACAATCACTAGCAATATTGACTTAATCACTTCTGGGCTGATAAAAGTGAGGTTTAGTAAGGAGGAAAAAGATAAGAAGGCCACAGGGCAATAAAGAATGCAATTAGTAAAAAGTAGCAACGCTATATGTTTGACCATAGAACAATCCCAAATGTTGTCTAGTTCTCCCTTTTCTAAACTACAGTAGAGCTTTGTATAAGCAATAGTCATTACCAGAAAACAGAGGGAGTTCAGCAATACCAGTGCTACCATGTAGCCCATTGCAGTGGGATCTCCAAATGGCAGTGGTAAACAAAGAGGAGAAACTCCATACTCACTCCCAGTGAGGAGTGGTATCACTGCAATGATTAGTGCCAACACAAAGCAAAAGAAAATGGCAATTTTTACACTAGCAGTGGAGAATTTTGTTTCAAACTTTGTAGTGTGCTTTACAGAGAATGCACGTTCAAGTGCAGCCAGAGTAAGGAGGAAAATGGAAGCCTCTGAGGCAAAAATGGAGAGAAGACCAGTTATTTGGCAACCAATTCCACTTTCCCACTGGGCTCCATACTGAGCAAAACTACCAAAAGTTGATGCATCCACACTAGCCAGTACTCCACTGGCCAAACCCATCAAGGCATTTACAATAGCTATTAAACCGATCAAAAGTTTTATGGAGGACCCATATAACGGAGATCTGAAAACTGTAGCAGACACCAGTGCATTGCAAATAAAGGTCAAACCCACTATGGTCCACACTCCAATTCTGATCAGCCAGCTACCAAACAGATGGTCACATGGTTTGAAGGGACCTGAAATGACAAAATAAAAAAGGGCAAGGGAAACCCATGTAAAATAAAAAAATAATTTTGTGCTTTCTAAGACATTAAATTTCATATTTATTGCAGATTCTTAGCACAGCCAAAAGGGGAGCTGGAAATTTGCTTTTCCTTTGGAGTAATCCAAGAGCTTGATAACATGCTGGTCATATTCATGTTGCATTACTGGTCACTTTGTCTTTGTCCCTCAACCTGAATAGTCTATGAATTCTTTTTTTGCCTAGCAGTACAAGTACAATGTGAATGTCCAGTCTGTAGTTTCAAGGAATGCTGTGATGTTTTCCAGTGTGTTAAAAAAATCTGAAAAAGATACTTCTCACTAAACTGGGACAGGTTGCTAATGAGTCCTGGTGAAGTATGACATAATGGATATGGACAGATGCACTTTGGCTATCTCATAACATGTCATTACACAGTCCAAGAAAATTTCAGCTGTCTTTGCATTTGGTAGTGCTGCCTTTCTGGAGGGACTTCTCATGACCTGTAGCTGAAGTCTGGTCATTACAATTGAAGCCTGCTGTGTATTCTCAGAGAACTGAGGTGCATATGCTGTGCAGCTGAAGATGAATGCTCTGCAGTCTGAGAAATGTTATTTATCTTAGTCTAAAGCAGCTATGCTCTCTCAAAGCAAGTCCTTCACAGTGGTCTGTGCTTCTCCCTGCAGCTCAGATGCACTCCACGTGACTAGAGCTGTTGCCATCAAGTAGGCATAAGCATCTGTTGTGTCAGTTCATGAGTTTTTCTAAGATACCATTTGAAAGATCAGCATGGAAGGTAAATTAATTTTTTCTTGGGTCTGGTGATAACTTACCTTGAAGACAGAGATGTTTGCATGAACTCAGTAGTTATATTTAGGCCATAGGAGAATATGTGGTGGTCAAATGGTTCTAAATTCTTTGGGTTCCTGCCTTTTCTATTCCTCTTTACATAACTTTAAAAAATGTATTATTAATTGCTGTTACAAACAAGAATCTTGGCTTCAAATGAATGCTGAAGTACTAGTTGTCACTTCAGGTTTTTTGTTCATGTTTCTTGATGAAAGCATGGCTAGGTAAAATGTTTGCTGAATCAAGCAAGCAAAACTTATGACCATGGCTGCTAAAGCTAGAAGCAACCTTCCAAAGACATGGTTCTTGCCTTGCCTTAAAGGAAACTTTCTGTGGAATTTGTGGCCTCTAGCTTTGCAATTCAATCAATGTATTTCTTTTTCCTTTCTGCCACACTGTGAAGGCAGAGATAACACTATTCTACAAAGAAAATGACGGTGCTGGGGGTCCTTTGTGATGGACTGTGTACACCAATACAGTAGTGTTTAGTATTTCCTAGACATTGAACTAAACTGTGTGTTGATCAAGAAGCTCAAGTGTAGAATAAATCAGTGAAGTTGAGAAGAATTACTTTAGCTTTGTAAAAGACCGAGCGAGCAAAGATTCTGCTCCCCTTTATCATCTATGTCTTGGTAGAACAGAGCCTTTGCTCTCTCATTCCCACGATAAGGGCATCAGTTCCTGTGTAAAGAGGCCTGGAGTGAGGATCTGCCTGAGAACTGGGTAAAACTTCTGTTACACTCATAGATGAATTTAGTAGCTGAATAGTTTTCCGGACTTCAATGCAAAATTTATATTATTGTGCAATGTATTTGTGTTAATCTCATCAAATTATTGCAAGACATCATGTTACTATCCTAGTAGCAGATTCAGAGTTTGTTCTGTGCCTAGAACACCTGGTAATACTGTGCTTGGATTCCTGTCTGTCTGGTAGTTTCATACCTGGAGAAGGTGAGCATTGCACTGAATGATGAGCTTTCAAATCTTCTTCAAAGTCAAGAAAAAAATCTTCAAAGTCACGCTCATCTGTGGGGGAGAAAATACCCAGATTTGATGCTGCAATTTTGAGGAAAACTTCTTTTAATACAAATTGCAAAAATGTCTGTGGTATTTAAGGCCTGGTCTTGTCTCTTTGCTTGCCAAACTGCGAATAGAAGCAGCTGTATGCCTACATGGTTTTGAATTACTGAACTCAGGATTATTTTAAAAGTTGGTACTATCACTTCTCTGAAAATAATCACTTACAGGTACATTCTCCATTACCTAGTTTGCAGTGTGACAACTGCTGAGGAAAAGGTTTAAAATATGAATTCTGCTGTTGTGCCAGGGCAGTAAGGATTAACCTCCATTTTTCTGTTTCTTATGTCATCACTCTACTACATATTCTTGGCTCTGTTCTTGCTGGGGCTAGCCCCAAACTCTGAGACTTACTGCTTTGCAGGAGCAGAGATAGCACAGAAAGCAGCAGGATGGTATCATATGTGTGTGTGCACCTATGTAACAGGTCAAGCAACAGCCCCTGTCCTTAGGGGAAGAAAAATGCCATAGTCTTCCATCCTGAAGAGCAGATGCACTTGCTGGTACCCAGAAAGTGCCAGGAAAAAAATATTGGCAGCTATGCCAAAGTAGCCCCACATGTCCTGTGTGGACAGCAGGAGAGCCAAGGATGTGTTGCTGCTTCCAAGGCTGGCAAGAAACTGGATCTTTGCTGGACTGCTCTTGTGTGGGGTTACATACTAGCATAAAAAATAAAATCTCAAATAACGCAAAGATTTCACTTCCCACGTTATTATAGTTATTATTTGGATGGAAATATGAAAGGCAGACCTGAAAAAAATGAGTTTGCTAAGCATAGGAATGCTTGAATAACATATTATCGGGCAAGAGAGAGGGAAAGGCTGCCTCTGTGACTGTAAGAATATATTGGATTTGTTTAACATCACCGGCTGCTCACAACCTTCAGGTAGATTTAAAAGCCAAAGATGACTATTACCTTGCATTTGTAACAACCCAGCATCCTTCCTGTGAAAATCGTCAATGCTGCTATTCTCATCTTTGTTCCATTGGCTGGAGATTTTGTAGTGGCTCTCACAAGCTCCAAAGGCACAGCACTGATAAGCATAAGGCATTTCCATGACCCTGTAGAAGAATAAGGAAGCATGCTGGATTTTACTGCTCTTCTACTGCTAGCACAAAGGAACTTGTTTAAATAACCATGACTGAAGGTGAAAATATCTGTGGGTAAAAATCAGTCTTGATAATACAAAATGAGGGGACTCAAATAAAATTCCACATCAGAAATGCAGACGATTTCTAAACTCATTTTAGTAAAGGCACAATGAAGTTTTCTTATGCATTTCCATGGGAGATATGAAAGTGGGCGATATGTGCCTTGCAATTGAGTGAATGTTACTCTTAGAACAGTATTTCTATTTTATGATTTTGAATGATTTTACAGTGCAACTCAACCGTTTCTCCATGTTACTTTCTTAATGGTTTCTTATAAAAAAGCTAATCCAAAAATGACAACTGCATCTACCTGCCTAACAGGCAGAACCAAAATGTCACTTCCCAAATGGAATTTCTCCAGTTCGGGGAGAATGAGATCTTTTGGAATTCAAACTTTATCCACCTCTTTCCACATACAATTCTTTTCACAGTAAGATGGCAAAAAAGAGATTGTCTTTTGTGCACAGATCAAGAAAGCAGCGTTCTAAACCAAAAGGTGAATGAATCAGGAAGGCATTGTGTATGAAAACAGATGTCACTGAGGAAAAGGTTTTACTTTATTAACTGTCTTAGAAATGAGCACAGTTATTGCAGGACACTGGATCTTCATTCCTAACTCTTTTAAAATCATTGGTATTCCTAACACATAACTGAGTTTCAATGACTTTCAGGGTTTCTTTTGTCAGAAAGTTGCTCATTTTCGGTATGTTTTGAATTTAATTCCTTTGGGGATGCGCAAATGCTGGAGTAGTATGGAAGAACTACATATATTCAAGTTCTATAGACTACTTCGTCTGTTCCTTAGATTTGTTTTATGCTCTGGCAGCAGAGAGAATTAATTTGCAGTTTGCCAATAGTACATTCTAAAACCTAACAACTCACCTTAATTCCAAAAGCCCGATAAACCAAAAAATTCAAAGGTAAAGAGATGAACAGAAGTTATTCTGACTTAATTTAAAAGGAATAAACCAGAACTATATCCTCCTATCAGATTACTTTCAATTGGTTAATAATGTAAATTAACATGATGAGTATTCCAAGCAACATCTAACCCTCTGGGAAATCTGCAAAGAAATCTGTTTGAATCAGGCCCGGTGCTCAGGACTTAAACTAGCCAAAAGCTTGATACAAAAGGGAACAAACTGAGCCCTAAAATCTAAAGTGATTTTTAAATTAGTATATTTTTGGGCATTTAGATTCTATATACTTACATTTCTGTTGGGAATTGGCAACAATAATCTGTATCCAATACAAAAAGCTACATAAGGTATTTTTAAGGTACTCCAATAAAAGTTCATGGTAACCAAGATCTAACTATCAAGCAACCTCATGCCAGCAGATTTAAATATTTCATTTCTAATTAATTGCTGTGCATGCTATCTTTTAAATAAGGATATCACCTTGATTAAACATCTTAAACACATTTCCCAGAAGCTCTTCTGAAATAAACTATTATTAAACCCATAGATTACTAGACTAACCCATAGCTAGTCGCCTGGGCTAAAAAAAAATCCCAATCCCCAACTAGAAATGCCCCTTTTGTGAAAAAAATCCCCACAAACAAACAAACAAACTTATCAAAAGAAACACTGACAGTTCTGCAAGGTGATCACTGCAACGTGTGGCTTCAGACCTTTTTGAAGACATTGATATAGCTGGGGAAATGAACAGCTACTGAATATTTTAAGCTCAAGGGATTAACAGAAATGTACTCTCTAATTATTCAAACAGCTTTATATGCTTAATAATGACAGATTTCCAAATGCTGTTGGGCTTCTACCAGCCTGCTGGACTGTCATAGACTGGAAATGTGGACCTCTCACATTGTGCTAGTCCACTGCTTCAATAAAGTAGCCAAAAAACCACCAGCACATTTAAATTATCTTTAAAGAGCAAGACTCTCAGTTCTTATCCTTTCTGTAGGTCTTTCTCGCACCCTTTGTTAAACCTGAAGAGTCACCCTCGCCCCCACCTTGGCTTACTAGGATATACATATAGGCCTCAAATTGGCGACGCTTCTGAATCGGTGTGCAAAGCGTAATTGCACAGAATGAACAGGACCCAGAAGAAGAGCACAAAACACTTCGCAATGCAGAGAAATTAGTATCAGCAATTCTTGGTGACAGAGGAATTTCTTTCTTGCAAAAACTCCTTTTAACAAAAGAAAAAAAAATGGCAGCAACTCTCAGCCATACAGTGCTGGGAGCAGTCCTTTTTATGGCTGATGCTTATTTGATGTTGGTGATTAGATTTGGACTTTGTCAAATTAAACTTTTTTAGAAACACTGTCTGAATTTATTTTTATATGATGCTTATCTTACTGATGATATCTGTATCCTTGATATTTTTTTTCCTGCAGCAAGGAATGGCTCTTTTTTCTGTTTTCAGATGAAGCAGCAGAGAACACAAGGTTGTTTTCCACCTCATGGGTGGAAAGGGAAGTGGGAAGGCACAGTTATGATGGATGGAGCAAAGCACTGAGTTCTTTACAGCGTTGAACCAAAGCATCAGATAAAGAAGGAAGGAGTGGCTAGCAGCCTGATTTTATTTCCTCATAGCTTGCTACAGTAGGCTGGGCTCAGCTCTGTAGAGCATTCTCGAGCCATTGCTGAAGGTATGGCAGAGGATGCTCAGCTCTTTGACGCGTCTGTGTATGGAACAGCAATGACCCATTTAGATGAGCAGGAAGCTTTTATACTGGAATTTGTCTTTAATGTTGTAATAGTGTCTAATTCCAACAATTACAAAGGGTGAAATTTCATTTTGTTTTAGATCTCTGTTCAAGCTTGGTGCTTCTTGCATTGTCTGTACAGTGATCCTGTGTGAAATCCTGGCCTCACTTTGTTTCATGGTAAAAGTCCTGCAGACTCCAGGTCAGGATTTTGCCCCATTCTTTCCTAACTGGATATAATTTGTTCTTACAGATATTAAACAACTCTAGATATATTAAGCGTACTTTTTATACCTTTTTAAAGACTTAAGCTACTGCCTGACACATCCTTGTTAACTACTCACCCAGACTAAATACACCACAGTTGCATTTTGAGCAGTTAAATAGTGGATTATTCTAGGACTATTGCAGCAACTCTTATGCCTCTAGGCCATGGTACATACATCACTATATATTTGCTAGGTTGGACAAACCCATTTGCTTGTGTTTACATTCTTTTAAAGAACCTTCAGGTATTTTAGAATTGTCACTTGCCTCAACATGTGGGCAAAGTCAGAGAGAGAAGAAAAACTATGGCAGAAGCTCATCCTCAACCATTCATGGTTTCTTATGGTACTTGCTTCTTGACCTCTGAGACCCATCTGAAGGTCTGTAGCATAAAAGAGGTGTAAGACCTCTAGTACTTCAAATGTTTATGTTATAGAATCATTTCATACACTGTGATGAAGTCACTGCCCAATCTCCTCTGTAACAAACTACAAATATTGGGCTTACTAAGTTTTTCAAGGCATTGTTTCCTAACCTTGGAACCATTTTTTGCAGCTCTTCTCTCTGTTTATATTAACATGCCACCATAGAAGTGTTCTGCTGTGGATACTTCTAGCGCTGTATGCAGAGGTTTAATCACCTGTGCACTTCTACTCATGACTCCCCTTATTGAGAACTCCAAGCATTCCAGTCCTTTTCATTGGTGGTAATGTCTCCTTCTGTTTTCTGCCTGCTAAGATTCATGAGACTTCTCCAGTGCAAAAGGCAAATCTAGTGAGGACATAAGGAGAATCCATCCTTGGACATATTCAAAAGCACATCTGGACATGGTCCTGGGCAATCAGCTCCAGGTGACCCTGCTTGCGCAGGGGGGTTGGACAAGATGACCTCCAGAAGTCCCTTCCAACTTCAACCACCCTGTGATTCTGTAACTATGTGCACACTGTTTAATTGTTTCAAATTTTATAACAAACCTTTTACAGTAAAACATGGACAAAATGCATGTTGCACTTGGCACCTTCTATTTAAAATATAAAAAACAAGGGAGAGTTAGGGGACACTCCCAAGTAACCTGAAGTCAGAGGCAAAACTCTCTTTACTGTGATTTCTCTGCGGTCACCCAGCGACTGGCAGTGTTGCAAATGATCTCTAGAGAACATTTCCTTCCTGTATCACAGAGCATCCAGCAGAAAATTACTAGCATAAAAATGTTTTAGTAATAATGGCAAAGTATTATCTGAATCTTAATCAAAAGATTACAGGAAAAACATGTTCAAACAGAAGAGGCCAAATAGTTTGCAACTTCAGTATATTCTTCCCTTGATATTTGCTGTGTTCTCATTAAATATAATAAAAGTTCTGTAAGCACAGTCCAGTAGAAGGACATATCACTAAGCTGCTAGCAATGTTATTTTAATAGCTTTTGAAACATATCACCAGGAAGCAGATGTGGCTTGTATTAAGCAAGTACTGGGGTTAATATTTCAAAACCCTTCACAGTTTCTTCAGTTAAAAGTGAGCATAATAAAAGAAGTCTATCATTTTTATCATATTTGCTTTAGTTTTAATAGCACACATCAAAGACTGACAATACCAAGTAAAATGCGTTACACACTGACACACCTTCCATTGCACATGAGCACAAATGTGGCTTATTAGTTTTAATGATATACTCACTTGAGTTCTGGAAAATTTTCAGATGATATCAAACTTTGTAGGGCATGATTTCCTGTTAATTTTAAATGAGTTAAACCATGTAGCCCCGTCGCAGGAAAAGAGGACAAAAGGTTGGATGACACATCCCTGTATAACAGCAAATAAAAATCAGCTCTCATTTTTTTTTCAGCACTAGAAGTATCACATTAGAAAAACGGGTTAGATTTTTCTAACTCAATCAAAAATGACTGCATTAAACAGAGGCCCCAGTCAGCAGAGCAAAACTGCAGCACCACTCAGGACTATGCACCTATGTGTCTAGCAGAAAGCTAACAGTAATTCCTGGCAGTTAGCTAAACCTCCGTTGACAAATTTTGTCTTCAAACAATCATAGTGCCAGTTTAGAGACTAGGAAATGAATTTTAAATCTGTTCATTTGATTGTTTGCATTAAAGGGAGTCAGTACCAGAACAGCTTCCCACAGCTGAAAAGATTCAGTGGGATGCTAGAGGGCATGGCTGCCCTGAAAGCTCCACAGGGAGCAGGTCAGGCGTACAGAGAAGATATGTGTTTCAGGGTATCGTGAGTCTGGACTGGAGCAGATGAAAGTGACAGTTCTAAGCTGAGGTTTGTCTGAGGAGCTGAAGAAAGATAGCACAGGGCACAGATACATAATGGGGAAAGTAAAATCAGTGAATGAAAAAGTGACTGTGATCAAGCAGAAATGGTAATCAAAGAGGGGGAAGTCCAGAGGTATTCTATTCTCTATTTCTCCATCAATCTTCTATTTATTCTATACATCTTTTCAGTCCTCTTCACAATTATCTGCATTGCAATACTTAAGATGATCAACAGTCAAGAAGGAGGAAGGAGAGTCTGATTCTGCTGAAATGCTTTTATGCCCAAGGGTTAACAGCAAAGTTCTTGTCTCTTGCACTATCTACTGAAACATAAGAGATATGTTGATGGACTGGTGTTCTGCCTTTTCTGATTAAGTGCGTTTGTGTGTGTGTGTGCACGTATGTGTCCTCCTACTCACAACAGTTACATACAAGAGGTGTTCTGTGCTATCGACCGAAGCTACAATTTATTGCTGGCAGCATGATGTTCTCTCACCCTTTTTTCTGTAGGGAAGTTCTGAGGAGGGCCCTCCAAAAGGGATGCCATAGGCAATATTTTCTTGATGGAGATTTTTCAGTGCACCATTCAGAGGGGAAGCTTTGCACATCAACCGAAATGAATATCCCTTTCCAAATTTAGGTTTCCCAGCAGCTGCTGGATTATCTGTGAGTAGATGCCCAGCAGTGTACCTTTGTGACAACAACCACCTTAAAGAGGCATTACAATGACAGTGGCAAACAGGAAAAAGTTAGTAAGGACTAAGAAGTGCTTGTGAACAAGGCCTGCAAAATTGAACTGCTGATGTTTTGTATGTTTTGACCACTAACTACTCTGGCTGCAGTTACTAAAGAAGAAAACCTAATCCATCAAATGAAGAACAATGAAATAAAGATTCTTATTGGAAAATGTTTCTTATTTAATTTTGAATACAATTCCTTAGCCCTGATACACAACAGGAAATATTCCCCACTGCTAAAAGAGGCTAAACTGCTAACAAATTGAACAAAGAAAGGCAGATACACTGATATGCTTCATGGACCCCAAATCACCCTGATTACACAGTGTTATACGCAGCTTTGCCACCGTAACTATAGGAGTTGAACTACAAGAAAGCAGCCATTTAAATATGGATTCAACAGACCAGAAGATTAGAATAGAGAAAGCTTCAGTTTCTGCTGAGTGAGGCAGTAAGTTATTAATTTTTTTGTATGCTCTTGCAAGAAAAATGTGAACATTTGAATGTAGAAGAAAAACAAATACTTACAGTTTGATCAGAGATGGTAAAGAGGAGAAGGCATTGGGGTGAATAATTTCTATTTTGTTCCAAGCTAAATCCCTACAAAAAAGTGAGTGGAAAATTACATACCCACTGAGTGAACATGGAAGATTTCATACACTTGATTAGGAGGCCTAAATATAAAAAAGGTATTAATTACATGCAAAGATTTTCAATAAACTTCTGCATATCTCATAGTGCAAAGTCTTTTTTTGGTTTTTCAACTGTTAGTCAGTTAATGTTGTTAGCTATTAAACTGACAACTTCCTCTAGAACTTCTTAATGCCTTCTGCAGTCTAACAGTCATTTTCCGCCTGCTTCACAGCTTCCCAAGGCAGCAGAAAGAAGGACGGCATAAGTGGACTGTTTCTAAGAGGTCCTCATAATGTGACTAAGAACAGCAAATTTATTGTCAATAGGCTTAACTTCCTAATCTCTATCTTTACTGTGCCTGAAAAATTAAAAAAACTGAAAGGAAGTCTTTAAAAAAATGTATGGGCTTGATCCTGCAAAGATTTACACCCATGAGTAAATTCTCAACAAAATTACTCTGCTATCATATGTGTCCCTGTGAAAACTATAAACCAACACACATTAGAATCTATTTCTTATTGTGCTCTATAAAAAGATTTAATGCTTCTTAGAGCTGATCATTACATGAGCCTGACAACAGATACTAGCTCTGCCTCAGTAACTCTCACAACTGAGACAGTAGAACAGAATAGAATAGTTCAGTTGGAAGGGACCTACAAAGATCATCTAGTCCCACTGTAAAGCATTTAGAAGTAACAGCTTTTATAGCTTTAAGTTTACATCTTTGAATTCATGGCTAGAGATGCTAAACTTCACAATGTTTGTTCTGCTTTCACAGTTACGACCCAATGAGGGAAAGATCAAAGAAAACCAGAAATGAGCACATTGTGGGGCAGATAGCGAGAAGACAGTGTATACCCCACATTTTTGAGAACCCGGGTGAATGGCTTTAGGGCTGTACTCACAGAGACCGAAGAGCAGCCAGCTGCTGAAATGTGTCTGCTTTGATTTCACCAATTTCATTGTGATGCAAGTCACTGAAATAGCAATAAGAATCCCCTCAGTTTCAAGGGCACTTGGAGTATACTTTGGGGTGTTTTAGATTGTGCTTATGTTCCACTTCAATCTAGTGTTAGGGCATGTATTTGGATATGTCAAATCGACCAGCAATAAGCCAGCTAATGATGCTCAAACAAATTTGTATATAGATGCCTCTTTTAAAGGCTTTTTAGGACAGCCTGATGCTTACATTTTTTGAAGTTTTTTACATGCAGTAAAAGAGGGTAAATCTTCCAGCAGGTTGTAAGACAGATCCCTGTAATACAAAAGAGAAAAAACCCATTAACATCAAAGTAATGTTAAAAGAAAAACATCTTTCATTGTTTACCTTCATGCTCAATTTAAAATAACTTGTTTTTATCCACACCCATGGAAGAATTGAAATATGAAAACTCAGTTACCATCTCTCATCTGTCAGATTTTGATTTCTAACTGAGGAGGAGAGAGGAGGGGAAAAGGCAAGATGTATTAACTCCATATCCTATGTTTGCAAATTCCTTGTCTGAAGATTTCTTGCCTGAAGTGCAGACTTCTTCTGAGTGTTTTACAGTAACGATATTGGCCATCTGCTCATTTGGAATATTGGATTTGCATCACAGACTTCATATTCATCATGTTTAAATTCCGACAAATACTTAAACAATTTAAAATAATCTACTGAATACGTATACTCTTATTTTTTTCAGAGAAGATCCCGTATTTTTCTGGTAATCAGAATGGACTGTAATCAGCTTTCTATTCTACATTTTTAAGTAAGCAGTATTGCCTGTGATCCTTAGGCTGTTATATCTTATAACTGAGGGAAGTGGTTAAAAACATATTGGAACTAACTTTGAAATCAATCACTATGTGGAGGAAAAGAGCCTTAAAAAGACTTGAGTCAAAACTCAACAAATTACAGAATAACTGAAACATCTGGACTGATTTATAGTATAATATAACTAATCAAAACCAAGCCCAGGCAATTTGCAGAAATTAGAGGGGGAAAAAAAAGGAACCAAGCACCCACCACCCATCAGTCTCATTCTATATATACATCTTGCTCAGGGAGGACTGAATGGGAAATTTGCTAATGAAAAGCATATAGAAAAAAAACCTTATGCCTATAATTAGGAAAAATGTCCTTTTCCACAGTTATCCAATATTATAATGTAAAAGAGTAAACTCTTTTCACTCCTGTTTCAGATTCTTTAAAACTGGTTCATCTCTACCCATTTACTTCCTTGATAAAATTTTATTTTCACTGTTACTATTCCAATAGGGGCATTTAGAATGGTGTATATTTGATTTGTGGAAGTCGTACAAGTAATGACCATGTGTGTCTTTAAGGTATTCCACTCTGCTTTTACTATGCACAAATGCTACCATCAATATATGTATATTTTTTATTACAGCAGGGAAGATTACAGCCTCTGGTTTTGTATTTTTCATAGGTACTCTGTGGTCCAAATCAGACATGACAGAAGATAATTCAAGTGAGCTGGAGACTTTCAGGCCAAGGTAGAAGATATTTGGTATGTCTTTTGGGCTGTGGCTATTCTGTCATGCACAGATTTGTGACACAGGTCTTCTTAAAAATATGTTATCAGCTTGAATTTTGTACATACTGACACTCCCTCTTCACACAGAGAAAAAAAACCCCAAACCAACCCCCTTCTCCCCTCAGTTTCTGTTAGGACTCCAGGAAATATTTTACTTGTTTATTTTTAAGGATATTTTCCCGCTTTGTTAATACATGAGGCTCTTGGCACCAGGAGAGGGCAAGTGATTTTGTTTCCTGTGTTGAGGTACACACACAATTGTGCTGAGGGTAGTCTCTTGAGGCCTGCTGGGACCGTGTCCTCACCTACACCTTTACTGCTGGTGCACAGACACCCAGGAAGCCTCCATGAACATTGATCCGTGTTTGGAAGTAGTGGTGGCTAGGTAGGATGCACAAATTGTCTTTCAAAGCAGTGTTGCACTTGTAGTGTTTGTACACGTATGTGAGCCAGGAAGACCCCCCAAGTCTCCAAGTCACTCGTGGGGTTCAGCGCATTGTTATACTTCATGGCACAAGCAAAACTAATGTGCAAACCTAAATGTGGGCTTGGCAGGCTTGTTGCATTCTGATGGGAATGGGGAAAGAGCAACTCTGAGTACATGAGATTGCTGCCAAATTGTTTCCCCATCCTTTTAAATATCAGCTTTAATAAAACACGGTGATACTCAAAGGTAAAAAATGTGAATTTCCAATGGACAGTCGTACTTTACTATGAATGGTACAAGTTATTAATTACTACAGTATTTATTTGCCTTCTGTTGTGAGATTATTTGTTGGTTTTGAATAGTACAGGACATATTTAAACTTAAGTCTGTGTGCAGACTTTCTACTGGCAACAGACTCTGTTTCTGTCTTTTATCATTCTGGAAATGATTATATTGATTCCATCAACTAAAACTTATTTTATTCTGAAAATGGTCATGACATCCATGCTGGTATTCAAATAATGTGTTATAATTAGTGCTATTCCAATGTTGGACAGAGAACTAATACCAAATACATTCCTAATGATGTAATACATAGAGGAAAGTGCTGTTGGCTCATTCTCAAAGAAGCAGACACAATGATTACTTGCGTTAGTGATTAAGCAAACTCCAGTGAAATTTCCAAGCTAAAATAATATTGGATATGTAGTATAAAAACTATGCCCCAACTATGCCAAGGAATAATCTATCAAAATTTCAATCAGCTACTTATGTCTGGTTGGAAAAGAAACTAAAAGAGCGTAACAAGCACTCAAAACTGCACACCTTAATTATATTTTCCATTCACTTCACTGAATTATCTGCCTCAGTGAGGAAAAAAACCCCAGACTAGTGTGGGAGAAACAGGATGAATGAAAATAAGGTAGTTCTGAT
>NW_010299623.1:0-33208 GCF_000700745.2 Antrostomus carolinensis | reverse complement strand
CCCAAAAACATGCAAAGTAATTATATTTTTCACCAATGTCTGGGAAATCCTGACTGGTAAGTGGATTGTAAGCTCTTTGAGTAACACGGGGGCCTGTTCCCTGAGCTGAATTCCTAAGAAGTAATGTGATACATAGAAAAATCAGCAATTGACTAATTTTGAAATCATGATTATTTAATTTGTCCATTAATCTCTTGCATTAATGTAATGTTAATAATCTTACTGAAACGTACAGCACTTGGAGATTAGGTAACTGGTCACAAGCTGATTTGGGGAGAGAGGTGATCTGTGCTCCTGTGAGTGTCCTGTTGAAAGTATTTATAAAAAAAAAAAAAAAAGACTACTTTTTAAAGATTGCAAAACAAACAATTTTTTAGGACATTCTTAGAATAAGTCACTATGCAAAAAAATAAAACAAAGCAAAAATACTTCTCTAGCACTTACAAACTTTCCAGACTCGTAGTCCCTGTCAGATCAGGAAACTCTGTTATCTGGGAAGCACCATTTAAAGTCCTAGAATTTAAAAACATCATTTCAATACAATTGTGGTGAAGGAAGTGTGGGATAACCCTAATATTACAATATATAAAGACAATTAAAATAAAAAAGTAAACACATACAGAGTTCTGAGTTCTGGTAAGTGTTGAAAAGCAGATTTTCCAACAAGCTGGATAGGGTTATCATAAAAATGTCTGCAAAAAGAGGATAAAAAGACATTTTATGAAAAATATTTTAAAAGATTCTAAATATATTACATGTTTATACTATAAGTAAATGAGTAAACTCTCTATGATGAATCACAGACTGTGCACCTCTGGCTGTAGCAGAGGTTCACCTCTGGACATTTCTCATCCACTAATCTGTATCCATCAACCACATTTCACATTTTGAATGTTCAATTAGTCATTGTTTTCTTAGTTTTAAAGCCAGAAGCCAGTCAACAAAATATTCCTTCATCCTCCCAGGTTTGCAAAGATAGAAATCCAAATATGAAGAACTTTGTTATGGCCTGAGACAAATTCAAGGTTAGCAGGTGAAGAAGTCAAAACTTCACATACTCAGAAGAGGTTCCTTTGCACTTTTGAAGCCATGCTGCTTTTGCTCATAGAATAACATTGCTTGAGATGAGTCACTATATTTCTTACATTTATTTTGCAATTTCTTATTTTGAGGTTTGCCCATTAAATGCATTCTCATGTAAGACAGTGGGAACTCAGACTGCAATCTATCAAGAATAATTTTGCTAGCTTCTACATGGCCAGTAATGCTAAGAAATTTAGAAGACATAGTTCAAATAAAAGGCCAGAGACTACTACTTGCTTCCTTTAAACAGGGGATGCAAGCTGCCATTCTTTCCATGAAGTTGGAATATATGAACTTGTTTGCTTGTATAATGATGTGCTACACAGTATGCTGACAAGAAGACTTATCTGACAATTAGCCACAAACAAGATACTCGGTTCCATGTTCTCTAACAGGGAGAGTAATTAAAAAGACTATTATCACTTACATTGTAATAAGTGATGGATTACCCACAAATGCACGTTCTGGTATTGACTTGATGTTATTGCTATGAAATCCCCTTCAAAAGGAAAAATGGTTTACACAGTAAGAAAAAAAAGTGAAGGCACAATCTTTTTTCACAACGCACAACAATTATTTTTGTTTGTAACAAGAAAAGTGTCTGTAGAGGTATGTCCTTGTATTCTGGCATAAGACAGAACTAAAAAAAGCAAAAGAAAAGAAAAGCAATGAAATAGCTGGAATTCTGCTCTTTTCTAAATGAACAAAACCATTCGGATGAAATAAACTGCAAAATAGCATTTTAAAATTCAGATGCCCTCAGTAGGAAAGTGCTTTGTAGCTGTATGTCATTTATCTACAAATATATGTGAGTTTGTATATAGACATAATGTAACTATACACACACATACATGAACTAATAACAATAATAGTTGAATATTAATAACGAAATAAATAACAAATAAAATAGTATATATATTTCCCCCTGTACTTGTTAAACTGCTACTATTTATTTTGCTATTTTGGGATAATAATGGATTGCAAAAGTTCATAAAGTAAATTATTTTATACATTACATTATAATACACTGAGCCTCCCCCAACCATCTTTTTGTTGAAGTATTTAAATGTAAACATGAACAAACTATCCAGTGTATCTGTGCCTGCTGAATAGAGGGTCAAATCTTTGTCTCATCATTAATTACTGGATTTTATTCATATGAGTAATTCTCCATTGTGAAAAACAAAAGAAACAACTAAGATTTCAAAAGAACAATGATGATTTGTGTGAGAAACTCCCATTAGTTCAGTCGAGTATGAAAAAGGCTTCCCAGCTGAAATTTATGCATTTAGAAAGCCTCAAGTTGTTCACTGATTCAAGCACACTTGGGTGTTACTTGAACAGGTCCCACATTATTGGTTTTACATGTTTAGGCATTGTGCTACTGCTGATGAACTACAGAGTAAGGTTCTAAATCCCCAGCTCTTTTGCATGCAACAAAAACTGCATTCATGCAGATGTAGACTCTAAGCAATATGAAGATCCCTTTTAATCTAGAACCAGTAAACAGACTGGTTTTGTGGCTGTACTGAATGGGATTCCAAACATGGCAGAAAAGCTAAGGAAATTGCATGCCTACTTCTCAGGGCAGTATTTGGCCTCTCATCACCATTCTGACTTGAGTTAGAGTGAGGGGGGGAGCTCCATCATCAGCCAAGAGCAAACTCCAGTGCATTTATGCACAGAAGAGTCTGAAGCACTTCTAAGCTGGTCAGAAAAGAGTGTGCTCACAGCTGCAGCCTGTGTCCTGGGGCACTGTGCCCAAGTGATACACCCTGTCTGAACTGAAGGCACTTTATAGACTGTCAGTTCAACTACTGAGCAAAAGAGGAGTAAAATCTGTCTGTGCTCCTGGTTAAAACGACTACATTAAGGCCACACTGGGAAAAATGCTTCTATAAGTATCTTCAAAATCCTGTCTGGAAAACATTAAATATGCATTAACTTTGATTAATATCTCTACCCAATTACTTTGGATAAATAACTATTGCTGCGGCTGAGACCTTGAAGTGCAGAGCACTTGGGAGAATGGTGTCCCTGTAGCATCAAACAGATATGGCCCTGACATGCTGGTCACTTCTCAGTAGATCTCCAGCTCTGACTAGCTGCTTTGGATGTCTCCAAGTCGTAAACAAAAAGCCATAATCCATGTTTTCAGCTCAGGCACAAATTCTGAGAGAGAAATGTGATTGCACCCAGAAACACCCTTTGTAAGGTAGTTCTGCAATGAGCTGAACCCCTGTGGGCCTGGGCTCCCACTTGGGTGGGAATGGCAGGGTGTGCACAACCTCACTGGTGACACTTCATGTTTACGAGATCATCGTCCAGGGCCCAAACAAAGCACTGAAGCACATGATCTCATGGTCTGTGCTGGCTTTGGAGTGCCAGGTTGCAATTTCACACTCCTAAGATTTCTTGCACCTGGGAGCTTATCTGAAAGAAGAAGTCTGATACTTAGAGGTGAAGTCCTACAGGGCCAGTAAGTAATCTCAAGCACATCAGGCTGGACTGGGCAAGGTGCATTTATTGCAAATCTGGGTTATCCATGTTTGGCTACTGACTCCAGAGGTCAGCAAAAAGGCAGTCCTTTGAGGCTGCTGGATTTTATACCAATTATTTTAGCTGACAGATGACATAACAACAGGTGAGAACAGTTGGTCTGAGAAACTCATAGCCCCACTCCCTCCTCCAGAGCAGCAGTCTTTGCCAACACTGGAGGTGCTGAGCTAGAGGCAACACTACCTAGGGATCCCTGCTTTAGAAAAAATCCCAGGTAGCTACTTAAAGTGTTTAAGATCAGTTTGTGATGTTGCAGGGGTACAACCATGTCCCACTACCACATGATTACCTATTTTTTTCAAAAACCTATGCTGTTGGTACTAGTAACATGGTAAATTATTCAAATGGAAAGAATTCTGAACATAGGCATTGATGTGTAATATACATTATGTGTACGATGTGTGACTATAACTTCATTAATTTTTTTATAATTCATCTGTTTCCTACAATAAACTTGGCTGGTTTCTTTTCATTGCTGATTTTTAAAAATGCAAATTATGTCTGTCCATCCAGTAGTGTTTTATTTACAGCATTACATTCTATTGAAAAGAAAATCCCTTAATTTAATGAGGGGGAGGGAGGGAAGAAGGTAAAGACATAATCCGAGGGACTAGTAAGGGTGCCACAAATTCTTCTTAGACTAGAAGATATGATATATGGGATTTTTTGCAAAATCCAACTGTTGTGTTTAGGAATAAAAGTGAATTAATTGTGTTTATTATTTACTGTATTCGAAGGATGAAGTTTCTGGAAAAAACCCACTGCACAATGCAGTATAAAAGTAAAGGTTGTCAGAACTTGAATGCTCTAAACTGAATGTTGAAAATGATCTTTTATGTATGTTGGCATGTTTACTAGTTTCTCCTAGGATATCAGTTTTTAAGGACTACTGATAAAGGTATTTTAAGGTACTACTGATAAAATCACCAGCATTAAAAAAAAATAAAAATCACACACTAGACAAAACATTCTCCTTCCTAATATAAGCTCTGTACTTACAGTTCTTTTAGGTTTGTTAGTGTCCTGATAGCAGTGGGGAACTCGTCCAGACTGTTGTAATTTAAATCTCTGTGTGAGAAGAGATTTAATTATTTAGGTTATGCACTGCATAACCGATAACACAGAACTGTTGGCATTTGTAATGAAATATCATCTCCCATGCATTGAATAAATACATACAGCCAAAACCCAGGAAATCCTCAAAAGTATAGTGATATTTTATAACAAACTCTATTTACGGAACATTATCATTCCTATTTTTTATCAGCATCCTATTTTTAGTCATATCTTAGCTATTCTGCAATAAAGAAAACATAAGTGGATTCAGATACTGCTAAGCAATTTGCTGTTTTGTAAACTGCCCATCCTTTTCATTATTTGGAAGTATTAATGGGGAAAAAAAAAATCTTTCAAACAGAATATTCAACAACTTTGTATGATGAGCTGCATTTTACATGGCTAATACATCTCACTACAAAGGTTTCACGTGTCTCTGACTCACTGTCTAGTTGTATCAGTCTTTTTTTTTTTTTGGCTGATGAAAAAAATCTCTGAAGAGATTTTTTCCAATGGTTAAATGCTAAAAATAAGAGATACTGGAGTTTGCAGGTTAAAAATGACTGGGGGAAATCTTCCTCCAGCTAAAACAAACGGGAAAACATACAGTAAGCTCAATGTTACCGTTAACTGTGTTGTTAATTTTAAGATTTGTCAATATTCATGCAAAGAATGTTTCTAATCGCACAAATTGTAAAAACAGTAGTTTAGCTAGTGTTATGACATCTGCTTTAAGAGCTGCTCATGCTGCAGCAGTAATCAGACTTCATTCTGGTAGGCTGAATGGACTATATAAGCCTACTTCAGCCTTCAGCATTACACGTGCAACCTTTAGCATTCAAGAGACACCTGAAACTACAATTGAGATATGCTAGTTTACTGTGATTCTCTCTGGCACTGCTTTGTCAAGAATAGAGTCTGAAAAACTTGAGCAAAAGCCTTTTTGAACAGCCAAAACACAAATCAGTTTGCAATAGATTGAAATTGAAATAGTATCAGGCTGAAGTAATGCAGGCAGGAAACTGCTGTCTGAACTCAACAAGGCTTTCCTTCCTGCTTGTAAATCTCTCTCTCTCCTGCTTATTGACAAAAAGAGATTACAGGCATGTATGGTTTGGTTTTGCCCTCCAGTGATATGTGATTTCCAGACCTATGCGTGGACACAAACAAATGATCTTAAAGCTGGCGTCCATCATTTACACTGAGATCTCTTTAGATTATCTTGAAACTATCTGGACACGGATCCATACAGTATGCAATTACTGTGCTTGAGACAAGTGCTACATTCTCTTAGTACAGTGAAGTGGCTGCACCTATACTTATTCCCAGGTGCCTGACTGTCCTGTGCGTTTCCATCTCTCCCATGCCAGGTGGCTGGGACTGGATTTGCAATTACTTATTCCATTGTTCTGTTTTTCCCCATTTTTGACCAAGTGCCAGGTGAATCTCACTTAAAAAAACAAACCAAACTATTACATTTTCCTTCTCCCTTTCCCGTCCCCCTTTCCGGTGCTACACTAAGGGACTTCCTCTCAACTCACAGCCAGCTAAAAGTCAGAATTGTAAAATTGCAATTCAGCGTCAAGGGATTGAAGTAATCAAAACTAGGGATTAAAAAAAAAAAGCCCAGCACTTCTTGCTTTCTGACCTTAACGAAACATGAAAGTGGGTAGTACATAGTTCTGTGGATGAGAAAGATAGTCACCTTTAGACTGGCATTATTTATGTTTGAAACTTTGCCTATTTGTTCCTTGTAAGAGGCCTTTTAGCCTCTGTCCTGGTTGGGTGAAATACCTAAAATCTCTGAAAACGATGCAGCTGACTGTGGCAGGTGCCAGGGGGAAGCATATGCAAGGTTTTACTGTCTGTGTAGCATTTGTGGGGTCTGTGATCTACTCTAGCAGACAACATCTTTATTTGACTAACTCTGTAGTGAAAAACTACAGTGTGGTAACCATCAGCACTGTGTTCCTTCTTGGCGGTCTTCTGTAGAATTGTTTTTTATTAGAAAACTCAAGAAAATTCAAATTGGTCTGAACAGAACTACAGTGAAAAGTTGAGGAAATTTGAGTCTTTACCAGTGCTATTCTTTATCAGAGCTCTTTAAAGACAAAAACTTGGATGCAAGTGAAACTTTCCTCTTCCCTCCTTGTAAAATACATGCATAATTTGGCTACCTGTCACTTTTACTTTTTCCAGGGATAAAAAAAAATAAATCCATCTATTTTTACAACCCTCCTTTACGGTGAGACACTTGCTTAATGTTAAAGCTTTTCATTGTGACGATTTCCCAATCTAGCTATTAGCTTTATTGATTAAACAAGACAAATCATACTAAACTAGGTAAACATAACTGCTCATGAAGAGCCACTTCTTTTTCAATGCTCAGTACAGTTTTCAAATGTCCTTCAAACAACTTATCATTTGGCAGTGCTTATTAAAAAGGCAAACTAATTTTATAGTAATAAATAGGATTTGCTACATAGAGTTATTGTAAACCACCGCTTAGATCCTGTAGCGATTAGGCAAACCAAAACCCACATTTGGCTTTTAGGCTATTTTTATTCTTTCAGAATATTAATGAAAACACTGGGGAAAAAAAAAAAAAGAGGAAACAAATAAGAGGTCAACTCACAAAGTCTCTAGGCTGTGGAGCCCATCAAAGCATTTCTTTCCCAGGGAGTAGATTCTATTGTTATGGAGATGTCTGCAGGGAAACATTAAGCACACAGTCAGGAAAGCACACTGCACACAGTGGACTTAAGCAAAACATTTTGATGGTTAAATCAAAAGCAACTTATTTTCAGGCATGCACTGATTATATGCAAGTCATGCTTTTGCAGGAGCATGTATAGGAGGCACCTCCACCTTCCCCGCTTTCTCCCGATATCTCCCCACCCATGCAGGCTTCCATTTGGTTTCATAGAAGGGATCTGTCTTAAAACCACCCAGATTGTTTAGAAAGAGTATATAACTGGAGTTCCAGGTTGGGGTTTGCATATTGAATATTGGGAAATTATAGACATATTCTCATTGGTGGCTAATTAACATGTTACCTTAATAACTGTGTGTGGGGTGTGAGATGTGTATTTGCAAGAGGTATATTCAGAGGGTGTTAGAGGGTATGGTACAGAACAGGAGCAGGTGAGGAGATAGACAATAGAGCAGACAGGAAAGGGGCATTTGGCT
Source organism: Antrostomus carolinensis (assembly GCF_000700745.2). Taxonomy (NCBI): domain Eukaryota; kingdom Metazoa; phylum Chordata; class Aves; order Caprimulgiformes; family Caprimulgidae; genus Antrostomus; species Antrostomus carolinensis. Next base: position 25,321 of record NW_010299623.1, on the reverse strand, counting down.
TGCAGAATGAAAGAAGTCACAAAGCTATAGGACAAAAAATTCGTAGTTTCACTGAGATGAGTCAACTAACTGATCTTAAAGTGCTGTAACTTGCCTTCCTTTGAAACTATAAAAATCAACAACTACTTTCTCAAATGTTTATCAATTTAAAGTAATTTTGGTTTATCTTTATATATATATACTCTGCAACAAAGGTTCAGAGTGCTGCCTATTTCTAATTCTTTTAGACCAACACAGAAAAAACCTGCTCTGTGTGAAGCTCATTAATGTGAGTAGATACAACTTGGGAGCCACTTCAGGTTGTTTTCTAAAAAGGATACCTTTTTCCCAGCAGATTTTTCCTTTTATTTTATTCTTGACACTCTGCCTCTATAGTCGAGGGAAACTATGGGGGTAGCACTTTAAAAGAAAAGAAGGGCTGTGAATGAGGGGCTACCAGGCAATTTCCCCTCAATGCTTCATTCTGCTCTATAATATAATGTTAAAGATTAGACACTCTCTGAATGTTCTGCAGAATTTACAGAAATTTAATCTAGCTGTCCATAAAAGGCAGGGATTCTGATGGCAAAATGCAAATGTTCTGTGGGTTTTTCCTTTCCTAGGAAGAAACTTAATCAACTTTTTTTCAGTGACTACACTGACCTTTAATGCTTTAGTTAGCATGAAGAGTGCATCTCCAAATTCCAGTTATGTTTGGATCTTTAATGATAGAGCTTCAAACCTGCTACAATTGACCATGCATTTTCGCACTGAGTTGAAATTTTGCCTGACTGTATAGAGTAGCAAACAAAAGAAAGCAGAACCACACACTAAGATTTTGATAATCCAAAAATATCAGATGTTGTAGATCATGAGGAATGATTCAATTATTAATCAATAAAAAGCCCAGAATATTAGAAATAAGCAAGGCAGATTTAAAATAAGGAAACCTTACTGAGCAGAAACAATCAGGGCATGAAAAGAAATAATTTTCTCCTGCATTTCTTAACTGTCCTCTTATCACAGTATGTCTGGTAGGGATCTAGAGAACAATATTCAAGACAGTCTCTTGTCTTTATCATTACTAAGTCTAGAAGCTCAGTCAAATGACAAGTCCATTCACTCTTTAACTTGAATGGGATTGATACTTAATGTAAACAGAAGGCAAAGATTTTGTGGCACAAGGCAGCTGTTACCCCCCCATTTTTTGTATATGCTTATATGAATATACTAAGCACGATGCAGAGATGGTGATTATAACTGTCAATAAAGAACTGCCAGGTTCAATGCTTACACTCAGACTAGAATATGTTAAAATATGCTAAATGTCTTACAGACTATGGTTTGAGACAGCTTGTAAAGCTTGAATGTATTATTCTCTCTTTAATAATGCTAACATATTCCAAAGTATCCTGAAATAACTTCTCCACCTCAGTTTCTCCAGCCAGTCTAGAATTTTTTCCACTTGGTACACTCCCAGAAGATAAAAAGCTGAAACCGCTCTCCACAGTATACCTTCCAGATTTTGGTGTGAGCTACGCATGTTTCATTTAGTTGCACTGGTATGCAAACATAACAAAATGCAAAAATACATATACTTTCTATGAAGGGAAATGCATACATTTTCTACTGGATAGCATTCTTTCCAAGTCACCCAGAAAGCTTATAGTTAATTTCCTGTTTCTAATCTTCCCTCATTCAGCCTTAGAGGGCACACAATTCATCTCCTCCTGTTCATTTTGCTGACCAGATAGGGTGATTTTTTAATTCCCTTACATAGTTCTTTACTGGAGATGGAACCTTTTAAGCTAGATCAAAACAAGTGATTTAGCAAGTGCTAGTTTAACTGTAGGAAGACGTAAAAAATTCGTTTATCCATGATTTTTTTTAAAATTTTCTTTTGTAGTACATATACAATCCAGCAAACTTAATTTATATTTCAAAAAGGACATTCTTTGCAACAAACGAAACTGACCTTTTGGTAAAGGAATATCACTAAGCCTAGTGCAAATATAGAAGGGAAATCGCAGGTTTATATCAGTTTAATATTAAGACTGGAAGACAAAACAGACTAATTAACCCACGTATCTACCTATTTACCTGTCATTTCCCAACTGGGGAAGGACTAGGGGAATATTTAATTATTAAAGTTTGTCTCAAGCAACATCTAAACTAAACATTGCATCTTCAAGTAATTTATCACAAAGAGGTTGAAGCCCTGCAAAGAAGCTGAGATTGTGTCTAAAAAGCAATCAATAAAACTTACAGAACTACCAAACTAGAGAGGTTTCCAAAAGCATAATCTGGTATGTAATGAATTTTATTCAGTGCCAATGTCATCGCCTGAAGTGCCGGTAAACTTCTAAAAGCTTGGACAGGAATTTCTGTTAAAGAATTATCATCTAGCCACAGGTGTCTAAGGGAGACCAAGCCATTGAAGCAGTTGGGGGGCACATAGTTGATGTGGTTGGCATCCAGACGTCTAGGAGAAAAAAGAAAAAGAGAAAATTGACTCAGAAAAAACAGTGGACTTTTACACAATGGATATCAGAAGTTATCAACCAAGAACACAATGCTACAGGATGGACGTGGGTTGCCACATGCATTTTTCATTTCCTGGAGATTCTACATTTCCATCTTGCTTGCAGCCTCACCCCTGAGGCCCCACATCATGTTTACAGGTTTCCTTGTCAGCTGGCTCTCTGCAGACAGCTCTCCTTTGGAGCCATCAACTCACTGAGAGCACACACTGATCACTTTTGATTAGAGACTCTCTACAGATCAGGTATGAATTTGTTTCCTTTCCCAATTATTTGAAAGTATGGAACAAAAAAGCGCAAGAAACTCAGCCAGAGATTCTCTTTCAGAACCTAAAAATCACTGTGCTACAAGATGATTTGGGTTTCCATGCACCAGACACCAATTCAAAGACCCCAAAATAAAACTCACTTCTGAGTCTCTGTTCCCATTTAACCTTTTCTTAAACGTTTATTCCAATGATTCTAAGGAGCACTGAAGTTCACTTTTTTTTAGTAGTGGAGCAAAATGTATTTTAAAAAGAATGTTGTTAATGTGATGTATTTATTTTGAAAAGAAGTTGCTTCAGAGCCAACAGAGGGTGCTCAGCAGCACATCATACCTCTTCAGGGTCTGCAGGTGGTATCTTGCTCTCACACTTGTGTAAATAAGGATTAAATCTAGTGAACCTTTAGCAGATGGGATGCTAGAAATATTATGACATGCATTCATTGGCTTTTGGTTTTGCTCTGTTTTGCCTTCCCATTGTGATCCTTTCAGGGAAAGATTTAAGTGTGCTTTAGATTCCTGAAACTTTGTGAAACATCCAGATGGTAATCTGTTCTCTGATATACTTTTTCTGCTTTTAATGTGTTTTAGTGACTTGTACCTTGTTCAGAACATGAAAGTCATGCTCTAAAACTTTTCTTGACAATGTCTGTACAGAGGAGTAATTAAGTGAATGGTAAAACAGAAAAAAATTTAAATACATGTTTGAAAACACTACAGAACATACAGCCACACCCAGGGTACAAAGAAGTAATTCTGTACAACCTAAATTTAGTCTGTTTGAGAGAAATGCAATACTCTTTGTGGCGAGCATACTAATCTCTTTATTTAAAGCTGAATCCTCATTTACAGTCATGTAAAATGTCAGGTCCATTCTATCTCCTGTTCCATGCTGCTCCTACCTACTACATGAGAACAAATAATGACTGCTATGGCTCTGTGCCAGGCTGGCAAATAACTGAGACAAGGTCAGTTGGAACAAATTTATACAGTTCAGTGTCAAAGCCCTTGTACAATTAAATTTTCAATATAATAACTGACATGGCAGGCAGCAGAGACAGAGCTTCCAAAATAACTCAAGGGTCTGTCAACAAATGGGTGAGGCTGGAAATGTTTAGAAATACTCATGCTGTACCTCCCCCATTCCCCAGGCAACAACCATGCTACGCCTGTGTTTTCAAATAAGGTATAATTTGAATGAGTAGATGAGGTTGCTTTGTGTTCAGTCAGAAGTAAATTTCTTCCCTGGGTGATGCCGGTATGTAAACTAAGGAGTTACAGTTGCCTTAGTTTGACAGTTGCACTGATTAAAGAATAGAGGCTTTATTCAAACTATATGTGTTACTGTAGCACAGTTAACATCTTGTTCAATAGGAAGCCTGCCTGTGCAGTTCGGACACCCCCTTTGACTCCACAGGATGCCTGGCTGCATGGCACAACCAACAGTCAGTTGCTTGTATGTGATCCTGTGGCTGAAATGGCAGTATTTCTTCTGCTGTTAGTGAGACTAGGATTTTTACCTTACCAATATTTGGTAGTAAATCAAGGAACTGATTTTTTTTTTTAATGGCTGAAGTTTCCAACTGTAAACCCATCACTGGCTATGTAAACAAAATACACAACATAGAAAGAAAAACAGTCTGCTGTAATCTATGAAATTCTAGGTAGCTGAATTATTGAAATAAAGCTTGTAAGAAATCAAGAAGTTATAATGATTTATGCTCCAGGTCCTATAACTGGGTTACATATCTTGCAAGTGCTTGTAAGAAGTACTGCCTCAAGTGCTCTTTTGTTATCTAATCTTTTTAAAATTTAAAAAAGTACCATTTTCCCTCTTGCAGATATGAAAAGGTTTCAGCAGTGGTTGTTTCCTGTCATACTGTAGGCAATGCACACTGATGTATAAAGCATTGATCAAAATTGCCATTTTCAGCCAGTTGTTTTACATGTGTTGATCAAAGTTTTGGCACTTCTAGAACTAAACCCATTAACTCACAAACATGACCCTATTTATAACTGAAAATATATAGATAACGTGGGGAGTTTGAAAGCTGCTATTATATTCCAGAGTGCGCCAATTTAGGGAGACAGAAATGCTTGATCTCTTCTCATAGGCAGCATGTAAATAAAGCAGCCAGTATGAAATTCACCATGAGCTCACTTAAAATGTTCAAAACCTCTCAAAGTAAATGCTTGAGCTATGTGGACTGTATCCCACTGGTGTTTCTTGTGACATACTGTGAATGCTACAACCATGTGCATAAATTAAGAAAAGATATTACACATATAGAATTGTAAACATGACTCATTTATTGGTACTCTAAAATGGGTAAAGGTAGATGTTTGAAAAAGACTTTACTTGCCTTCTTTGATTAATTCAATATGACTTGATACCTAGTTTTATGCCACTGGTGGGTTTCTAAAGGAATAGATTTTTTTTCCTTTTTCTGAATCTTCTCTCAAGAGCAAGCCCAGCTACAACCTTGATGTGCTCTGATCAAGAAATTTCTTAATGTGTTATTGGAGTGTCTCGCTTATTCATTCAGGGTTAAATTAAATACTAGCTATAGGATTCGGAAGGAGGTTTCTTCCAGGTCATTCTCCCTTCTGAAAGAAATAGCTATTACAATGGATTGCCTCTTCTTGCAATGGATGAGGGCCTGAATATAATGAAGGGACCAGAGGAGAGCCACAAAGAGAGATAAAGAAGTCAAGGACAAAATGTTTCTTCTGACATTTAAATTTAAAACAGGAGAGGTAAAATCAAATGAAAAGGAGCTATACATAACAGGTAGGGGAGGCAGAGAAGTGAGAGCACATGAGAACTGATTTTAGGTGTGGTGGATTAAAGAAGGGGTGTGCTTGTCCCTCTCCTACCGCCTTCCTCTTTTCCTGACCTGGCTCTGTTATGCTGGGAGCCACAGCCAAGCCTCGCCACAAGGTATGGGGCAATGATGGTCAGGGGCTGGGGACAGAGCCTGTCTGGGAAGGGTATAATGGGCAAGAGCGGCTCACCCGCAACCCCACTATCTTCGCTAGTGTGTGGTGACATGGAGCCTCTCAAGGGTTTGTTCACAGGAGTTTGACTAAAGCCTCATTTAAGTAATGGCAAGTGACATGGAAACTGGCTCTGAAAAGTGGATGTCATGAAAATATAGCTGGCTATTGTGAGCCATGTTTGAAAAACATGGCTCTTTACGCAGGATATCCCCCTCAGTCCACAGGGGAAAATGCTAGGACTATTGTAAAAGTTTAACTACAACACAGCACAGCAGTTCCCACAGCTCACTTTCAGCTCTGCCCTTGTAAGGGCTTCTACAGGATTGATACAAAGAACCCTGTGTGGCAAAAGCAAGACCAAAAAAGAAAAGTCACAAGTCACAGTTGAGGAGCATTTGTTTCTGTCCCACTGCTCAGTTTTACATGAGGGGGTCTCTGCAGCTCTGGGAGTTTCAACTCTTAGTGTTTCTCTTCATAGCTGAACATGCTGCTCAGGTGTTTTGGTAAACCTGTATTCAAGACGGTGGGCCAGGATGCTAGCACATTGCATAAAGCACAAACAGTCAATTGCAATGCCATATTTATACAAAGATGGGCCCTGATACTGGGTACCCTACAGGTGCAAACAAGTGAGGACCAGCAGGAGCTGCTGGGTTATCCTAGGAATCTGGCTGCAGATTCAGATCAGGAGTCCACAGTTAGACCAGCATATCTGGTGTGGCTGGGAACACTCCCAGGTCCTGCAGCCAAGACTGGCTTGGATTGGCCCACACTATGCTTGTGACCTCTCCCAGCCTCCCAAACGAGGTGGCAGTACTCAGAGCGCCTACTGGGGATGGCCTCAGGGGTGTGTGAACGGCCAGATGGCCCCAGTGAACAGTTCAGGCAAATGTCAGTTGGCACAGGTCAGAAGTGTGCCAAGGACTCTGTTAACAGTGCAGCAGGACAGACAGTCATGGCCTGTGCCTGGAAGCACTTTGAAGCACTGTTTGCTCTGCTAGGCTGGCTGTAGTCACAGCCCGAGGCTGTATGGTGCCCAGGAGGAACTCCTCGGAAATCTAGTGTGAGCCCCTGTACTGCTAACCACTCCAACAGCGGCTTCTTGTCTTCTTCCCACGTATGGTGTATGTCCTGGTGGGCTTCAGCCATGCAGGATGATTTCTGGCTAGCAGTTCTGAGGTTGAGAAATTTGTCTGTCCCTTACAAATGTGATTAAGAAAATCCCTCTTTTGAGATTACTCAGAAGACAGAAAAGAGTCAGATGCCTACTAGTTTCTACTGGATGAAAGAAAACGTCACCCAGGGGCCTGGAATTGCTGATCTAGTTCAGCCTATTTGCACCCTGCTTTGAAAGCAACTAGGGCTACAGCTGGTTGAGTTAGGGACTGTACCTCCCAAAAATTGCAGCGCATGCATTTTAGGGAACCTCGCACCTCTATCTTCCTCCCAGCTGCTTATTAAGCCAGAAAAGTGTCTGTGACTGAGAGGGGCAGTCTGATACTGTGCTCCATGTTTCGGTCAATCTTCTGTTACCTAGTGCACCCCAGGGCTCTAGTAGCTCAGATTGTTAAGACATGCAATAAAATGAGGAGACTGCAATGGTGAGTTTGTGTATGTGTACAGACACCTGCATGGGTACACACAACCTTGATTTAAACTGTGGGAAATCCCTCCTTGGGGAGTTTGTGGGTACCTGTTGAGGTACCAGATTTCCTAAGAGGGATAATGCCTTATGTAGGCTTCATTATCATGGAGTGTGACATGGGAAACCACAACTAAAGCTCCTGTCTTTTCATGAAAACAGTTCTCTTGGGAGAACGTCAAGTATTTGAATGAGTAGGGAGAAGATGAAAAATCCATATGGTGACCTATTCCAGCCAGGCAATTATTACGAAAGTCAAGCTGATTGCTCGATAATCTTTTATGCAAAACTTGATGTCACCACCAGGTGCTCCACAAATATCAAAATATCTTAAAATTAAAATTTAAGTGATTTACAAGTTCTGTTAGGAAATTTAAAGCAAATTTCATTGATATTATTTTCTTATCATGTTACTTGTAAAGTAAAATTAATTTGCTTCACTGAATTTCAACTTTGCAGGCAGTCAAGGGAGAAAATAGAGAAAATATGGTTTATTTTTTCCCCACTATCAACTGTTTCCAGCGCTTTGGAAGAGGGGCTGTGTTGTATTCAGCCCTATTTTCTGCTATTAAAGTGAAAGTTCTCTTAAATTTTACAGGTATTAAATCAGTAAATTAAATCAGATACAGTAAATAATGCTTGCTTTTAAATGTCCTTCATGACTGGTTTAGCATGGGCAGTGAGAAAGCACACAATCTGTTCTTCATTTTGACTATTTCTGTGTCTGACAGCAGTAAAAGCTGCTTATTAACAATGATGTCTAAACAAGCAAATAAACAGAGAGTGAAGTTTCATCTGTAGTATCCACTGCAAAAGGTTGTATTAAAATAGTCCCAACAAAAGAATGGCAGAAGCTTTGCTTTTCCACCAATGCCAATTATGCATTCCTCCTTTATTTAGCAACATTCACAAATGGACATCTGCAACTTATTGGTTGCTAGTAACATGTCCAGTGAAAAAATAATAAAAAATTTGTGATATGTCATTGCCTGCTTTATCAATCTCTTCTTGTTCAAAAATACTTAAATTATATGCCGATTTTGGTACACAAGGGATGCCATTAGAAATGGCAAGACAATTACACTAGAGAAAAAAAAGATAACCTATTTAAATAAATACATACCTTAAATGAAAAATATTGGACAGAAATTAAGCTGTTAATTAATAATGATATTTGAAAAACAAATCAATATACATATGTAAAAGGTTTTTGGACCATATAGGTGTATTAAAAAATCACTAAAAGGCTTCTTCACTTAAAAGCAGAATGGATATATTGATGCTGCAGGAAACATGAAATTCAGAGATGATCTGCTTACAGTGGGGGTTCTAAAGAAATACGTTTGTTCAAGGTTGGTAAAAGGGAAGATAGCATTCAAGTGACACTTCAAACCCTGCTGAAAAGATCTAAGTTGTGACACATTAGTGATTGTGTGTTCCTCCCTTTCAGTCATGGGTATCTGCGAACATATTTTCATCTTTTTGGCTTAACAGAAATAAATGCCATTTGAATTGTTAGGACTAGTAATCCAGATTATTTGTATTCACATAAGATTTCAGAGGAAAATTATAGCCCATATAATAAGATGAAGATATCCTTCTGCTGAACTTGGAGATCAAAACCACATCTCACAATCAACATGTTCTGGTTACTTCCCTAAATCCTCCTGCCACAAAAAGCAGAAATTTGAGTGCTGACACCAGTTTTCAGTTTTTCACATTTATTCTAACCTAAAGCAAAGGGTTAATTAGGCTTCCAGAAATCATGCCACCTGCATAGTTAAACATAACAAATACAAGAAGTTGCTATCTTATAGGAACTGCCTTTGTGAAAGCTTTTAACCTCTTAATTACACTCTTGAAAAGACTCGGGCTATTTCAAAGGTTTCAAGAAATAATTCCTATTGTACATCAGAAACCAATGCAAGAACCACCTTCCAAACAGAAAATTCCTAGACTGTATGAAACAAGAAATTGAATCTGTGCACACCTTTATCTGACAGGCACAATCCAGTTTAAGAAAACAAAAGAATAATAGTTTTCTTTTCCTCAAAGAGGTTGCTTTTCCTAGTGATCGTCTTTCAGGTGATAGTAGCTTTTCTGTACAAACCCGTATCATTCCATCATGGGTCTGCTACACAGCTGTCTAAAGGTTTCTACTGACCACTCCTATTCTCCCTCTGTTTTAATTCTGTCACAAAATATCAGTCCTTTACACAGACGGCACAAACTATGTTTGGTTTACTTCTTCAACTTCTCCACCCAAGGAAAAAAAATTTTGCAACAAAGCCTGAGTAAGGCTGTCATTTTGTTTAGAAGCCGTGCTGAAAATCCAGCAGTCTCTTTCAGAGTAACAAAGGAACTCTTGTTTGCTTGGCTTATCGTGTTTTGGTCCAGAATGTGTATAGAGTGATGTGATTTCAGCAAGATTTTTTTTTTGTTTGTTTAGCAGAAAGAAAATCTAATATAGTCACTAGACCAGCATTTTCTCATGACTTTTTCAAAGATCAAAGGAGAGAACTGTAACCTCAAAAGTATATGGCTGAGATATTTCAGTCTGCGTCTGGTCAATAAAGAAAAAAGGCACTCACCAAATAACACCTATAAGATAATTAATTCTTAGGGCTGTTTTACCTTTAGAAACCTTAACGAATGCTTTGTATATTAAGGAGGTACATGTTGTTCAAGACGGACATAAGTACCTGGGAACTAATACAGTACGTGTCTGAGTAGTGGTAAGTTATACACAGATGACATAACTTTGCTGGAAATCAATTTATTTAATTAATTCTGTTCTTCAGATTTTGGCTGAATTGAATGTGTGTAAAAGATGTTAACCTTCTGGTGAGACTTATTTATACACAAAAAAGAAGAGAGCATGTTCAACATAGTACATTTGTCAACCAATATATCTTAACTCTAACCAGATGGATAGCTTGGTACAAATGCTCATTCTTTGTCATTGATAGACTTTTCATCAGTGACACTGGTCATCAGTACACACTGTAGCAATATTTTTTGTGATAGTTATTTTAACTTCCAGATTGACTTCCACATTTGGATCTTGGAACTTTTTAGGAATTTTTTTTTTTTTTTCAAAATAATTATGTGAAAATATAAGGTGGTCAACTAAGTCACAGAGAAGAGTCAGTTGATGTTTTACTCTGTCCAAAGAACCTGCCTGCTTATTTTCAATCATCTAGACATTTTATGCTGCACCTTCAAAATCAGTAGATACTTTAGAAAATTTAGTTATTTTTTTGCATCAGGTGAAAACGGAATTCTGTGGATAATTCAGAAACATACTCTATTTACTGTGTCCTGCATTGAGACAGCAAGAGTGACCTTGTGGTTGCAAAATGTGAACTACATGTGCAGCAGAAGGAACCCATGATACTCAACTGACTGAACAAGATCATGGTAGATGAATTTTGGTACAGATAGGTGTCAAGTGAGGCACTTAGGGAGAAGGCATTTCAAACTCTACATGATAAACTCTTGAGGAGCTACGAACATGCTAGAAAGAGGTCCCACAGTTGTAAGAACTATGAAAATAACAGCTGTGTTCAGTAAAGATTAAAAAAAAAATTAGAAAAATAAAGTTGGAGGAGTTAGTAGGAAAGCAAACAAAAAAGCATCAATAATTCCCCTCTATAAATCCATGGCATGTAAACACTTTAAACATGCTGTGCAGGTCTGATCCCTCCTTGACTTGTTTCAAATCAAATATATGAGAACTGAAAAAAAAATTCAGTAAGTGTGACAAAGATGACCAGAGAAAGGGCATAACTCCCAAATAAGAAACAATCCTAACAGCCTTCGTATGAAAAACACGACTAATGCAGATACGACAGAGGCCTATACAATCTGGTGTACATCAGTAAGGAAACACTGTTTCCATTTTCTCCTGATGCTGCACTTAGGGGACATCAAATGTGATGGGAAGTTCCAAGTACATAACAGGAGGTACTTCACCATGCTACACAGGGCTAGCCGATCAGCACATATACTGCCACAAAAAGTCATGAGTGTTACATTGGCTCAAAAAGCAATTGTACACACTCACAGAAGAAAATCCTTTAAGAGCTATTAAATTCAAAGAAGCCACAATAGGCTGACAGTGTCCCTGAGTGCAAACTCCTCCAGGAGTATTATTATATTCTTTGCCTGACCTTCTAGTTTTCCTTTGGCATGTGCTGTTGAAGACTGGGTACTAGGTTAGGTCAGCTTTTAGCATGACCTGGTATAACCATCCTTATGTTATGGGGCAGAATCGCATCAAAATAATTTCAGTCATACCACAAAGCTGCCAATCCTCACTCCCAGTCTAGCAGTTCTGGCAGGACTTCTGTTAAAACTGAAGCTCATGGACTGAGTCAGCACAGTACAACAGCAAAACCAGGACAACAGTCAAGGACTATAAATATGGAGACCTGCCTGAAGCACAGAATATAATTAAGTATCCTCTAGTACACTTTGTTTCATGAGTTAATAAATAGTGTTTTCCATACTGCTTAAAAAGAAAAAAATTACACCAAATAAAAAAACTCAAAAGAGTCATTTGGGATTTTTTCTTTTCCCCTGTAAAGAATCTTAACAAGAAACCATGGGAAGGACCAGTGCTTGGAGGACAAAATTCTTTTTGACAGACAGAAAACATTGTGGAGCAAGGAGTGTCTTTTCAGAGAGTGAACCCGTTTATAACAATGCAAAGAAGCTGCTGGTGTCATGAAATAATTGGAATGAAATCAGTTACTTTTGATGTTTAATTGAGAGTACAATTCTCTTGAAAAGCAGTTCAAAGAGTTAAAAGAAAAAAGTTGACTCAGCACATTATTAAGTGTTATTAACAGGTAAATAATAGGCAATCATACATTATTGTTCATGCAAGGTTACAAGTTGATTTATCAAGTATACTCACAGAGACTGCAGGCTGCGCAAGTTCTGGAGTGCTTCAGTAGGAACCTGGCGTAGTTGGTTATTCTGCAGCATCCTACATTTTAAGTAGCACAAAAACCAGAATCAACACAGTGCAGATAATTTATTTCTACTGTAAATTTTCTTCCAAGCTTACCTCCTTTGTACTAGTTCTACTTCAATATTACAAACAAAGTAAAGCTACACAAATACTCCTTCCCCTGCTGCTGTCAAATACCAGTTCTCTTCAAAGCAAACAAATACCTGTAGCGTATTAGCTTTGTTAACAGCTACACCCAGCTTTGAGCAGGATTTTCAAAGCAGCTGAGGAAGTTAAGAAGAATAAATATGATTTGCTTTCATTAGGGCTTGAGCTCCTAATTGCCTCCAGTGATTCTGAAATTGTCATCCTCATGTACTGATAAAACTGTGAAGGACTGACTCTAAATCCTTACTCCGGAAAATTCTACTATGGCAAACAGAACTTTTAACTGTATGAGGAGTTTATGACTTGGTTTGAATAAAATTTTATCTCTGTAAAAACTGCTGTATTTTTCCCAATGAAATCAATTTTATTATTGGAACGTTGCTAGTAATGGCCTGACACATCTCTTTTCTGAAATATCACATCACTTAGCTTGCAAAGATTGAAAAATCACTTTTCATTCCAAAAGAATCTTTTTCTCCCTTTGAATACGGTTTCATTCACATTACCTAATACCCTTGTTTGGACCACCTCCTACATATATAAAAGGATTCTATGTGGCTAAAACTGAAGTAGTACACACTGCCTTAAAAATGAGGCATACTCAATGGGACACTGTAGTAAATTAAAAAATTTTTGGCAGGCCTAAATCTCCTTAGGCCAACAAGAGTTACAGCTGGCCAACTTAAGAGTAGATGGAGTGGGAAGCTCTTCATACTTCTTTCCCACTTACATATTTTTTCAGTAGAGTTTTGTGTACTCTTACAGTAGCATCTGGCTTGGCTTGACACTGCCTAGGAGGTTGGCATTCTTGCTAATAATACAGTTTCTGTGAACTTTACATAGGCAGTGATTCCCTCTAGTATAAATATTGTGAAATGTGGCCTGCTAATAATTTTACTGTATGTACTGTCTTATTACTTCAAATAATAAAAGGTTTTGTCACACTTTTTGTAACTTACAACAATTACATCACAAAGAACAAGATATGAAATATGAACTGCATTTTAAATTACATGTTGTTCTACAATAATGTTTTTTCCCTCCGGCTCTAAAGAAAAGGAAAAGGCAATTTATGCCCAGTTCTGTGTGATTGTGAAAAGTCCACTAAGATTTTTACACTTGAAATCAGAACTTCTGAGACAACTAAAGAAACTATTACCTGAACCAATTTTTACCTTTGATATTGTACAGAGATATCTATCTTGATGAGCAAAGTGTTTTTAGAATGACGTTAATGTTTTCCAACATTTGTGTTTAGGATAATTTCTATATGAAAAAAAGAAGATTTAATAGTGTTCATATGTATCTTCACTTCAACTGAATTGTTCAAAATGAGCTGATCAAAATATGCAATTTACTTGATCAAAACTTCACTGGTTAATTAGTTCCCTGGAGCATTTAGGAAATCAGAAATATATCAAACAACACACAGTTTACTTACAGCACTTTAAGACTGAAAAGGCCAGCAAATGCTCCCTTAGGAATGTATGTCAAGCCATTTCCTGCAAGACGTCTGTAAAGTTTGAGAAAGGAAAAGAAAAAGAGTGAATACTTTTTCTCTTCATGTGGAATTCATTTGGTTGTTAAAAAGTGCAACACAGCTATGTTTGAGTGACTGATGCCAGAGGCAGTAGTTTAAGAGCCTTGTTTTGTCATTAATACGCTTTTAAAAGAAAAGAAAAAAAAAAAAAAAAGCCCTTAACTGTACAGTTGATTTATTGACAGCTGGACTGCAGAGACAAAATGCAAAATTTCATGGCAAATTGAGCTTACGGTTTAGAATGCACATTGAATTCTTCATATCGTTCTTTTTAAGGATTAGAGCAATCTCAGCAACTAAAATACAGATATACTGACAACAATTATAATAATTTGATTTACATGCATGCCCTTTTGGAATTATGCATGTATGATGTCTATGCACATTTAACTCATTTGCACTGCTATCAAAATATAGCTGCATAGTAATGACCACAATTCATTTTAAAATAACTGCACATAAAACTGCTGTACCAGCGGAATCATAGTTTTCCCTGTGAGCAGATGTGTAATAGGTTGTCATAAAGTTTCTTTGCTAAAATATGTAAGGATTTTTCTGTACTTCTATTGCATCTTCCTTCTCAGAATGCCTGGAAGTATTTTACAGACCTAGGTAAGTACAGCAAATACCTCTGTAAAGCATGTTACTCTGACAAAAAAAGAATGCTATTCTGTAAGGTTCGAGCCTAGGAAAGAGATCAAGTATTTGATGTGAAATGATGGCATTTCTATGTTCCCCATCAGTGCAACTCCAGAGCACACTGCATCTAGCCTCCTGACATCTCAGTTCAGCATGAAGATGCTACGCTACCTGTACCCTAGCTGGAAAACTGACTGGTAGGGGTCAGATTCCCAGTCAAGTTACTCTGTGTCAGTAGAGCCACAGTGTCTGCTCTTAGCTGGCAACTAAGAGCAGACTGTCGGGTTTATGATGTAACCCTCTTCTATTTGCAGACCAAGTAAAGCCAAGCGGAATTGATATTTCCCATCAGCTATGATATTGCACATCAAAATTGCAGACAGCTACCATAGACCAGCTGATGTGATAACAGACTTGACATTTCATTTGGCCTCTGGCCCCTTAGGAAAGACCATGAACTAGGTCCAGAAAATGCCTCAGGTACCAAGCTGCCAGGGAGGAACCTCTAACACTGTAAGTAGGCACCAGAGTTGCCAATACTATTCATGGAAAAGGCCTGGTGCTTATGACTGCAGTCCCAAAGATCCAGCACTGACTGGCCCTTAAACTTTGTCTTCCTTTGGAGTTCAGTTGCCCCAAGCTAACTACAGGGTCCCGAGCACACCTCTTTAGACATCTCTTTCATACAGAAAATAAAAATAAAAATTGGTCCATAAAGAAAGAAAACATAATTCTAGATCCCAGCTCCAAAGTTTTTCAGGCATTTTCAATTTATGGAAAAGGCTCTTTCCTGTGAAAACACACCCAATGAACAATGTGACCTGTAACTGAGCAAGTGGCTCTTCCTCTCTCTGTTTAACGAACTTGATTGTGCTTTGCAGAGGCGCTCAGCTTCAGACAGAGCTGCTGAGCTTGTCTCTCACTTTGGAGTACACTGGATTCTGATGTTCAGACATCTGAGAACTAGGCACGTGCACTTGAATTCTTGCAGGCTGATGCGTGAACCAAACCTGGCTCACTCTTGCTCCAATGTGAGGCACTCACAGGCTGAGCCTATTTTTTTTCAGATATGTGAGTGGCTTCTCCAGCTTCAGCTTTCATTTTGAATGAAAATGGCAATGACATTTGGGTTTTTGCTGGATCAAGCAGATGTTTGCTAGATTAGGCACAGCAGACTGCGTCCCTGAAAGTAAATGCCATTTGTGGATCACCTACTAGAAGAGACTCAGGACCTACCTAATACCGATCTCAGTTTATGATACGATTTTTCAGAAAGACTAAAGACTGCTTCACCCCCACAGCACCCTTTTGCTCTGTTATTTTACTGACAGGACTAGACATGAGTCTGGACATGAGCCTGGCATAAACCAGTAAGTGAGGAGTCTGCAAAACTTTACTGAAAAAACAGTAGTACAGGTATTGAGGTTTTCACTTACAGCTGTAAGTTACTGCTTTGACTGTCATATGGAATGCTTGATCTAGAGCAGAAGACTAAACCCACATGTCCAAAGACTCAAGCTGATGCTCTGTCAGGCCACCATGCCTTCTTAAGAGTTCCATAATTGTCACAATGCAAACTGCGAAACGCACTACATGTTCATACCGCCTGTTTGAACTGGAACACTCTTCATAAAATGGGGTAGCTGAGAAAATCAGACCTGTTTAAGAGCTCCTGGAGAAGGACTCTGGCAATTATGAAGCATACTCCTCCCTGTTGCAAATGTAGGACTGCGGCAATTTAATTGGGACACTACAGAGCTTTAAAGTTTTGTTTCAATGTGTAATAGTCACTTTTCCCAGCTTCAGAGCATCATCATGGCTTTCTGTGGTCAGCCTTGATGTTTGGCATTTTTTGAAAATGGACTGTCATAATTTAAAGACATTTTAATGGTACTTGTGATGTATATCTAATATAGTTAGAAAGAAATACCTAAGCACAGAGACACAGCTATACGTGTACATGCTGCACATCTCACTAACATTCACAATGGTTTTAGTGAGATTGTACTGCCTTGGGCTGGGTTTGAGGCTAAAACTCTTTCATGTAACTTTTTTCCCTGTGGCCTGGTTTTCTGCTACACTGTCTCTGGAGAAGATTTGCCAGAATAAACTGCTGTCACTCTGACTGTAAGGTCCATTTGGATCATCTGGCCACCCACAATAAAAAAATCTAAACCTAAGAGCCTGACCACTCTGCACAGTCCCAACTCTTTTAGAGGAATATTCAAACCTGACAGACAATGGTAAGCAAGGGATGCTGAGCCGTGTTCCTGAGATGTTCTGAGTGATAGTTACCTGCATTGTTAAACTGAGATGTAATTTTTTAAAAATATGTCTTGTACAAACACTTTAGACAGATGAAACCACGTTAATCTTCTTTTTGGTAGATGTAGATTCTGCATTTACTCCTTATGAGTTTTTCAAACATCGGGTCATTCTTGGAGTTCTGCTCTGAATATTTCTCTGTTTGGGAAGAGATCTCATTAATTTTGCAGACAGTGATTAATATTGTCTTATATGATATTCCTCTGCTTATGCACCAGAAGATCATGCTCATCACGTATAGCCCTATGCATTTCAGTAGAGGGCTACATCAAATGTATCACAAGTGCCAATATATATGTATGTCTATGTAGTTCTCTCACTAAGCAAATGACAATGTCAAAAAAGGTAGACATCTGGCAAAAAATATTTCCTATGTAATGATGTTGTCTGACCTTCAGTCAACATATTAAATTATTTCTCATTACGCCCTTTTCATGATTTTCTGTGTAACTGACTTCAGGCCAACCACCTACCTATTCCCAAGACACTCTATGAGACCACTTCTGAACACTGGCACAACAGTAGCACCCTCCCAATCCTTTGGAATTCCCCAGCATTGCGGTATTTGGTAAAAATCAGCAAAAATTATTCATTGGGCTTGTTGTCTAATTCCTCCAATATTCTTGGATGAAAGTTAGCACAGCAGTTATTTCAGGTATGCTGCAAAGCTCATGAAGTTTGACTTATTTGTTCCTGATCATTTTAAATGCTTTCTTTGTGAGTTTTCCCTGCTATTACTATGTTTCTACTCAGTCTTGGCATAGGGGAAAATGAATCCCCTTGTTGACACTACAGTATCTATCAAGTATCTATCAGGTTTGCTCTTCATTTCAGGAATTTTGTTTTCCATCACCCTTAATTATTTGAGGGAAGCTGCCCAGAATTTTCCTGAACTTTAGATGGACTTTGGGTAGTGATTTCAGTCTGGGTGGGTAAACATCACTTTCCCTGAACAGATGAGGATGGACATAGCATCTGTCTCTATAGTTCAGCATTTCATTAACGATTTCTGAGAGGAAGAATGAACAAGCTTGTTTATAGCACTTAAATAACCAAATGGCTGGCTTCTATTGTTTGAAAAAATTTGAATTTCAATTTTAAAATATTATTTATTTTCTTTCCAGAATTTCTGACATTACCTTAGAAATAGCTCATTAAGTACATTCAGGCTCAAATGTATCACATCTCTTTAATGAAAAGCAATCAAAAGTACACAGCATTACTGTTTTTGGATCATATTTTTTGAGATAGATTTTGCTTATGCTGCTTCATATAATCTTGAAAATTTATGGAGGCTGGAAAAGTTTACGGGGAAGTGTTAACACATGCTTCCCTCAGTACCTGCTACTTGCCACTATTGGAGTCAAGACACTAGGATACTTTTGGCTTAAGCATAGGTTAAGTTTTTATACTATTTCATGTTTCTAAAAGATGTAAAATACATGAGGTAAGAGAAAAGCATGTTGCCTCCATCCCTTCAAATGGCAGCAATTTACAAAATCTTTCAACACAGTTCAGCCCAGCTAGCAATCTCGGCTCAATGCCAGAATAGCTGCAGTGCTGCAGGTCAGATTCAAGGCCTGCTGTTGGATCTAAGAAAAGGTGTGTCTGGGCTCTCCTTTGAGTGTTCCCCACCTGTTTACCCCTTTGATGTATTCTGACCTCTCCTGTAGTGTCATAGTTCTGAGAAATGGTAGTCACCAAATCAGGTGACAACACAACTAATGAGACACCCACAGAAAGCTCTGAAAAAGAAGCAAATAACTAAGAAGTTGTGACTGAGCATAGTCAACTATTTTCTTTATGTTTCCAGTACAACAGTTTTTCTTTGCCAGCTCAAAACTGCTTTGTGCGTGGATGTTTTTATGCATCAGGACAAGCCTTGCCTGGTACCAAGCATCTCCTCATTACCTGCTGAGATGGAAGATGAATTTGAAACACCAAAAAGTTTTCTCTCTGCAGCTGAAAAACTGTGGCATTTAATAAAGAAAGCACCTCTCCACTAACCATGGAAAGAACTTGTGGCAAATCTAACCCAGCTACTTCTCATTGTCTGCAGTAGACAGTGACAGTACGATGGGTAGTGGCTGCTTTTCTCTTTGCTTGACTAAGATCTAGTACAGCAAGTGCTGAACAAGCACTTGTAAAGTGTATTTCAAAATCTAGTAGTGTCAAACCTACAGGAAGGACAGATAGAAAGGATAGAAAGGAAGATAAGTCTCCTTAGGAAAAAAGCTTAGGTTTACATTCATGCCATGTTCTAACACGATTAGCACAACTGAATTTTCTGGAACAAGACACTGATCAAAACTTTCAAGGTGTTGAAATGTAGGAGAATAGGTGTCACCCCAGATCTTCATGTGGCTCAACATATGACAGGAATAAGCAGTGTAGAAGGAGCCAAGCTCCACTACTAAGAAGTGAAAATCCAGTGAAATCTTGTAATTCTACTTCAGAACAGATACAGTTAACTGTATGTTAACAGCAGTTAACTGTACAACTTCATTACACGCAAATTTACAATAAATATATTAGACTTATTATTAGGCCAGTAAACTGTAATAGCAATACCAGACTGACTCAATGTTTCTAGACTAGTGTCAGTGCATGCCCTTCAATACAGATTAAGTTATATATCATTGCACCACTTGTGTTGCATCATATTTAATCAGTCCACATGTACTGCAATATCCTATACAGAACGTAATTGTGAGTGCAATCTGAAATCATGCTTCAACTGTGCAAAGATACTGAGGGATTTCTACAAAAATAATTCTCTGAACTACGATCTTGCCTTGATCGTAGTGCCTCTGACTGTGCATTTTACTGCTTTTCACTAACTGGTTTGCTGATTTTATTTAAAGAATGACAGCAAAGACTGTACACGCTAAGAGAATGCTATAATGAATTTTATATATATATATAAAAATATATATGTATGTATATGCATAAAGATGAGTAGGTTAACATCAATAATGTCACAATTCAGTCAGTTTTATATTTGCCTGTTTTCTTGGAAAACAGATGTTTCATTCCTCATTTGCTACATTATATACTTATCCTGTGAAACCACCACAATACTACAACTAACAAGCTCTCTACAACTAACAAGACTGAAAATTGAAAAGGATTTATACAGAAGAATCTAGAGACTGGTGAAAAAAATATTTGCTTTTCTGAATAGAAACTGAAAGTACAGAAGGCCTGAGACAGTGAAAAAGCCCAACAGCTGGGACAGTTCTGCTGCCATGTGGTACCAACCTTCCTGAATTTGGTGCCAAAACACCAGTATGCCATGTAGAAAATTCCATTAAAATTAATGTAATCACGGATTGTGCCTTTTATACCTTGGGTACAGATAAGAAATTCTCTTTTGTAATTTGAAACATCTTTCTTAAAAGCCTCATCTGCCTCTCCAACTGCCATAATTGTTCTGAATAACTGATAAAGATCTGTGGTGAAATCTTAGCCTCACTGATGTCTGTGGAAAAAATTGTGCTGACACAAGTAGAAATAGGACTCTTAATTTGCACCCTACCTCAGTATCACATTTACCAGTAATTTACATCTTCTCTGAGGAGCTGCACTAATAGCACCAGTACCAATCCTAAAACTATTATCCGCGTTTCTAATAAAGGAAATGGTTGCGGAGGAACAACATGGAAGTAAAACAGGAAAACACAAATTTACAAATCTTTTTTTAAAACACCTTGTTCTGGATATAAAAAATTGCCTCTGTTCAAGGAAGAATTACTGATCTTGAAACTTTTGCTTCAATTCTGTTTCCTGTCAAATTTAATCAAACATATACAAGCACAAAACTACTTAGTCCAACTATATAAATATATTGCCCATATATAATTTATATATTACTATTACTATAATTTTCTTCATCTTACATATACATCTATAAATAGGTAACACAAAATGTTCTTCTTACTTCAAAAAAGGTTTGACAATATGGATACTCAGCAAGCACTTACCCAAAGTCAACTAAAATTTTGAGATATGATTTTAATTTTATTTTTATCAGTGATTATTCTTGGACCAATGCAATAGAAACGTATGAATTAATGGGTGACTAATTACTGTGTTAATTATTAGTTAATCAATGGATGATATCAACATATATATCAAAATGTTTTTGAGCAATTACTTTGTTAGACTAGGAATTTAAATGTTACTCTATATTTTAATTATCTTTTTTATTTCAATCTGTCATGTTAATTAAAACTGTAATCTTTATAGTAATATAGAAATAAATGGGGATCAAATGATGTATTTAAAAATCTGATGCTCAGAGAGATCAAAGAAGAAAATGCAATGATATTCTACTTTTTTTAAAAAAGGGGAGGGGAATGTGCAAGTTGTAATTGTGCTGTATATTATATTTAATGCTACTTGCAGTTCAGTTGGAAATTCAACTATAACACAGTCGGCTCTTGCTTTAGGGCCTAATTGCCCTTTAAAATGCATGTACTAAATTCTCATAGGGTGTAAACTGGAATAAGTCCAACTGACCTCAAGCAGTTGGAATGAAATCAGTGTGTATTTGATCTTGAGCTGGCTTTGATAAAATAGATCATAGATTTTTGTCAGTTAAGTATATGGTCTAAAATGTACTACTTCTTTCTCCACTAATAAAAGGCAGGGACTCTTTCTGCACCTGGCATGAGTGTGATCCAGTAACTGCTCAAGACAACTGATCTCTCCTTTTGTGAAGCTGTCTACAGCCAGTGCTGAGAACAAGCTGTTTTGCTCTCAGCGCTGCAGAAGGCAGCACCCTTCTAGAGGGCTCCAACAGGGCCCTTCTGCTAAATGGGCAGCCAGGTACCTGCCTTGTGATTGCAGCAAGGCCAACTGTCAGGAGATACTCCAATATCAGCCAGGAAATCCCATGCTGATTCCTAGCAGCGGATCCCAAAGATACAACCAATAAGAGACAAACTTCACTTCCATGTTTGGAGAAAGCTGTCACCAAATCACTACTCCCTGAACAATCTCAAATTTGTGAAAATTCCTTCCTCAGTGTTTAAATGTGTGTGTTAGTGTTTAAAACATGGGGCAACAAATGGTGGAACACATACATTACATTTCCTGGGCTGGGTCTTCCAAGTGTCATTTACACTTCTGATGCTGGTTTTGGTTTTATCCCAATAGTGCCAGTATCACCAGAAAGAGTAAGAACTAATAATAATAATCATTAATAACAGGAATTGGCTGAATTGCACTGCAGTACAACACACTCTGATCAAACTATCAATAACGAAAAATGTGTTAGCTGTTTTGTCATTCCTGTGTGATAGGCAAAGAACACAAATTGTGTAGATCCAAGTTTTGAGGTTACTACCATTCTCTGAGTGGTACAATGAAGCAACACCAAAGAATTACTGGAGAAATTACTGACACTCCTGTTTGGAAATCAAAAAACAAAAACAACAACAAACAACTTAGAGAGAAGAAGTTGTTTTTACTGTGCTTGTGAACCTATTAGATATAAATGTGATATTGGCTGAATTCATTACCCATAATCCTAAGGAAGTAGAAAATTGAACAGTGTACGTACCAGAAGTGTCCACTGCACTGAAAACAAGCATTTGACAAACAAGCTGAACTTCCACTGACAAAAAAGAAAATAAGTTCTGCCTGCTTGCTAATGCAGCACACACAGAATGTGTAAGACTTAAATTAAAATCCTGCCTCAGGACCTAGAGATATATAACACCTTTAATAAAGCACCATTTCATGTAGTTTAATTAAGTATAATTTCACTATCTCTATTGATCGCATAACACATAAAGCTCTTCCTATTACTTTTTTTTATATTCTAAACTAGTTCCTAATGAATATTGCTGGATAATAAATTACAAGTTCCAGAAAGCATTTACAAGCTACAAGCCAAAAATAAACTTCTACACATGCTCAGTAAGAGCAATGCAGCAGCATCAACAAGGTTTCTTGGATATCAACCTAGAACATTTATTGTTTCCACTTGTATGCATATCTTACTATTTTCACTTCTCTTTTATCTTCTTCCTTCCCTCATCTTCTTCCCTTCTGCCCCTTTACACCACAGATGCACAGCAGTTCCAGTGTCAAGGTTGCTCTGTGCAATTTGTATCAACATTTCCAGAATAATTGTCAGCACAAGCTATTCAACAAGCAATACAAACAGCTCCAATTTAGGAAGGCATTTGCTCTGTTGTTTCTCTTTTTTTGTTCTTCATCTTGGCATTCTTGATAGGACAGCAAAAAGAGCAGTTTGCAGGGTGCCAGGCTGACACATCCACATAGGAGAGCTCTTTGTTATTACTCGCTTTGGTGGCATCAAAGGGACAGCAACAAAGGCAGTGACAGCTCCAGATTAGGGCCCTTGTTTTATGAATGTAAAGGTTACAAGTTGTTACCTCATACAGTAGGAAACTTCTGTGGTTTTGTTTGTTCTTTTCTAGCAAATCAAACTGTCTATGCAAAAACTAGGGGAGAAAACTACCCTAATTGCTTCCAACTGATTAACTAGATAAACATCTTCTCACTGATTTTACCGAGGTATGGTTAATTTCAAGATGACACGTGCACTTCCCTCTGTCAGGACTCTGAGTTCCCCCCTGGCTGTATTAAAGCAAAGTTGGGAAGCCATAGCCCAGAGTTATCAACAGTCTACCTTACAGCAACAGAATTTACAATGTGCCATGGACCACTTGTCTGGTTGGTGATAAGTACCTCTCACTGACAAACACCACGTATTGAACACAATGGCATAGTCTGAACAGATCATCTCTGCATATATGCATGTATGAAGTGAAGAAAACAAATTCACAATTTATGTGAAGAAACGGAATTCACAACTTACGTGTTAGATTGTGCAGAACTCTGAAATTACCTATGGGATCGTAAGTCATTTAGCAGTGAAAGTTCTTGAAACTTAAGCTGATGCAGGTGGCACAAGCCACAATTTCCACCAGGAACAGCTCCACTAAAACCCGCTGTGCAAGAACTGTAAAACTGGTATTTAAGTGACACTGGAAGGAAGCGTGTGTGGACAGTTTGAGACCGCTAGATGATACTCTATTTTTACTTTTGTTATGCATGCCAGTTGCAGGTATTCTTATTTTTTTGCTTTGGAGGCTTTAAAATCTAGGCAGACAAATATTTGGGAAAGATTTTGGCATTTAAGCATCCTGTCCAAAGACTGTTGAAGTAAATTATAAGACTCTCCCACTTTCTCCAAAAAGTTTTGGAATATGGGTGCAGCACTTTCATGTTTTATACTAGCTTACATAGCAGTAAAAAGTACAGAATCAGTTTTCAGTGCTAGTGACAACGTGCCTACACCAGCATGAAAATACAGTCTGTGCAAGACCCCAGGAGTTAATGCTCTCAGTTTTCAAAGATGTAAATAACCAGAGAGCTCAGGCCCACTGCTCAAAGTCAGTGGGGAAAAGAACACCTAATTCCCATTAACAGCTTTGAAAACCTCTTTGTAGGAAGAAAGAGCAAATACAGACAGAAGTAAAGGGAAAACAGGAAATAAGAACAGATGGTAATGGATAGTGCCTGGTAATCTAGGACTTCATTTTCACGTATACAGTGGCCTCTTGATCACTTCTGCAGTGTAAAGGGATTTCCACACAAATCATGGTGAGATTAACATAGTACGTCTGGTCTGTATTGTATCTGTAATTCTGCACGTCACTATTGTAGGAAAATGTACTTCTAAAGGCACTTCTGCCTGAGTAACCACTGCAATAATATTGTGATCAATCTGAAAAACTTTGTGTATATATATTGAATTCTTTTCAAGGTTATTTTAAGAAATAACACAGGTATCAGTAAACTTTCTTGCACCTGTATGTAGGTTGCAATTAATTTAAGGGGGCTTCATTGCTGATTTTGTGAAATCATAGAATCATTTGGTTGGAAAAGACCTTTGAGATCATTGAGTCCCACCATACCTATCCACTACTAAACCGTATCGTTGAGCACCTCATCTACCTGTCTTTTAAATACCTCCAGGGATGGAGCCTCAGCCACCTCCCTAGGCAGCCCATTCCAGTGCCTGATAATCCTTTCAGTAAATAATTTTTTCCTGATATCCAACTTGAACCTCCCTTGGCACAACTTGAGGCCATTGCCTCTTGTTCTATCACTAGTGACTTGGGAGAAGAGATAACACACCTGCATCGCTACAACCTCCTTTCAGGTAGTTATAAAAAGCAAGAAGGTCTCCCCTCAGCCTTTTCTCCAGGCTAAACAACCCCAGTTC
>NW_010299622.1:27801-47963 GCF_000700745.2 Antrostomus carolinensis | reverse complement strand
CGTCGTCCCCGCGCTGCTCCCGTCCGAAATCAAGTTTCGTCTCAACACGAAGGGGGGATCTACCCAGTAAAAACAGGTGGCGGTGGCGTTCGGAATTCCATCATTAATAAAAAGACATTTCGGTGGGCAGATTTATTACGCTGCCGTGTTAACAAGAGAGAAGGAGCTTTTCTAGCCGTCATATTAACGCTCCACATTCTGTACACAATCCACAACTACACTTGATAAATTAAAGTAGTAAAAGATCTGAAGACTATAATCTATCACTTTAATGCTTCACTGATAACGTACAGAATCAATTTCAATGACTATCTCTTAAAAAAAAAAATTACAACAAAACTCGCTCCCTGTTTAACTCCTGTTAGAACCCAGTGTACCATCGAGGATCGCGCATTAGCTAATATAACGCACAACGTAGTTTCCTGCAAGGATCTAATTCTGAGTTCAGGCCAACATTACCTTTTAACCCACAGTGTTCGCAGGGCCCGCCTGAAGCGTAAACAGCACAAGCAACTACAAGGGGACCTGCACAGGCTCAGCAATTCGCAGACTGGCTTGACCTGCCCCTTTGGCAGATTAAGGGTCTCACAAATCAAGTGTGTGGGAGGATTCAAAAAAGTTCATCTTGCACGCTAATAGTAAAGCACATCTCCAAAACAAGAGCATTTAAAGAATTAACTCTGACTTGCCCAACCCTTTGTCCACAAGTGAGAGTATTTTAGCATACTTTGGTATGTTTCAACTGATGCTTTTAGCCACAAAGTTCTGTATCTGACACTAACACTGCAGGTAGCTGTTACTAATCCACACAGAACTGAAGATGTCTGTTGCATGACTTGTATCAGAAATTCCACATATCAACAAGGTATCCGCATTTGACTCTCTGAAACTATCTGTAAGGTACAGATAAAATATTTCACAGTACCGCTGACAAAAATATTTTTTACCTGCGATTTAGCTCATGTTGACTTAGCAAAAATTGTGGGGTTTAATATATTATCCTTTTAACAAATTTTCACATAATTCATACCTCCAAGTCAGAATAGTATCAGGGCAGTATTACCACATGGGCTGATTTATTACATCAGCAAAAGAAACAAGCCTCCATTTTACAGTAACAAAATATTAATTAACAATACAATGCTAAAGATATGAGAAAAAGAAAATAATATGAAAACATTTGGAAGCAGAATACCCTGAAGGCTTGCAATATTACACATAAATTGCCCTTGATTTTCCTAGGAAACTGCTCAAAATGTACAGTGAGCATTAAAAAGTTAATGTATGTACTAACTGAATAATAGTTTCCTAATTTCAAAGTTCAGCTTAATTCTTCTAAGTCTGAGGAACAGGAAAACATAGCCAAATTCCCTGAAAGAACACAAACCAATAGCTATACAGAGTGCTGCTAACATGCTTAAGAAAAGAGCAACAGGCACTATTTGGCTGCTTGTGCCCCATATGTTAATTACCATCTATTTCATTTCCTAGCATTACAATTTATAAAAAGTGGCTAAGAAGAACATTTCCGCAGAATTATGATCAATTACAGTTTTTAATGTTTAATATACACAAGGCAACGATCTGACTACATTCACTGAAACCACAAAATGTGCGAGGAGGAATCTTCTTTCAGAGGCTGGGTCTGTAAACTGCAGCTGCACAACACTCTTCATTTCAAGCGCAGAATTCTCCTGATTAGGGACAGGGAAGTTGAAAGTTCATCATTAACCAAAAAACCTCAAACATGCATATCAAACCCAGACCAAATATTTATCCCCTTCCACAGTTTTCTGTGCAGATACATACATATTACTAAAGTAACAAAACTAACTAGAAAGCACACCAATTTTATTTTACCAAAAAAAAAAAAAAAATCTTGAAAAGAAATGTAGTTATAAAATATTTTATCTTTTGTACACTGTGGTTTAGTATTTCATACAGAATCTCAGAAAAAGTGCTTTAATTGAACCTTCAATATATTTTGCCATAATCTTTATGTTAACAGGATTCTACAAAGGTTCCAGGAAAGAAATACTTATGAAACAGAGAACAAGGGAACATATAAGCCATTACAGAAGATTGGATTAAAATGTACTTACCCAGGCCTCTCAAATATCATACATCTCCATTATGTAGGCTTTAGGCACCAAGCCAATGGTTCCCTTCATTTCTCCTACCCACCAGCCAAATCTATTGTACTCCTAATTGAAAACAATATGCAATATTAACCTTTAGTCTGATATATATGCAATAGTGTTTTCTATGCAACTCCTTATGGATGCTTTTTCTTATATACAGTTATAATAATTTCAACTGAAAATTAAAACATATCTTTTTGTTAGAGACATGCACATGCAGAGTTAGGCAAAGATAGAAGTTAAATTTTAAAAAGGCCAGGCACACTCAGGAAAATTTCTTCATTATGGCTACGCTTCTCTATAACACCTACTAAAAATATCTGACCTCTCCATCCTCTGTTCACCACAAATATAAAAACCTTATCTTTGTAGCTAAAATCCAATAGCACAATGTTGACATATAAGAATCAACTGGGATTCTCTCAGTATCACAAGGCTAAACTCTAAGAAACTTACACCAACTTATTTTAAAAACTACTTTGTTCAAATGTGAAGGGAACATTATATGTCTAATACATAATTTCTTTCTATGGACAAGGTCTGCTATTGCCTTATGCTTGCAGAAAATTCTATGGCAGACCTCATATGTCTGACAGATGACTAATGTACTTTTGTTTGAAATTTGTTTAGGCTTAGTGAGACAAATATGAAACAAAATGAATTATAATAGTTTAAAGAAATAATATCTTCCAAAAGCAATACCAAGTAAGAGTATTGTGGGATAAAAATTTAATTTTTTTCCTATGAGGTAAATATTTTAAGATCAATCCTAACAGCGGTTCAATAAATTGTAACAGCTGAAATTGCACACACACATATATTGAGTTACAAATGAAGCATTATTAAAACAGAGACCTCATTCAAAATGGAATTATTAGCAAGACAGAAATTACTTTGTAACAAACATGGAAAATACAAAATACACAGATATCTCTGATAAGCAACATCTGCTTCCTGCTACGCTGCTCTTCTGACGAGAAAACCGAAAGGCTATAGGATTTTGAATTAATGGTCCTACTGAGATGACACTATAAGCTATTATTTTTACTGTAGATAAACTTTTTCAGTTATAAATAGTAAAGTGGAGCTTAAGGGTTAATGGAGTTTCATTAGAGCCCGAGCTATAATGATTTGCTGCTGGCATATCTGGCCTGGTCGAGAGTTCTCTAGGGTCCTATGAGGTGCTTAGTGTACTCAGTTCTCCCTGTGCTTAACTATGATGAAGCCCTGTTGATGGCCAACTTTCATGCGGGCCCAGGCTTTTTTTTTTTTTCTTCTTTTTTTCCCTTTAAACAAAACAAAACAAAACCAAAACCAAACACACTTGCATGCAGGCACACACACACACACTTTTGTAATTTCTTATTGTGGAGGGCTGAACACCCGTCTTAAATTAAACATGTTCTTCCTTCTCTTCACAGTGAACTGGTGATTTAAAAGACTCTATCCTACCATCCATAAAATACTGCAGCAAGTGTGATCTAAAGAAAATCCATATAAAAAGCAGCAGGAAAACCTTCGTTTATGACGTGAACACACAAACTAGAAAACTTCATAAATAATTCCACCTTATTCCACTTTCCACTGCAGAACAGACTGCTGGGGATGGGTCTGGTTGGAAAGTCTCGAGGTATCTGAACCTGATCTTGCTCTCAGAAGTTAAGAACCACTCATAATCTTTCCCATGGGGGTACACATTACACCCTAAATCCTTAAAGGTTAAATAATACCCTGACACTGAGGTTTATAATGTTCAAGATCAGCTACATGTTTAAAAAAATCTATGTTTTATCTCACAACACACTGTTTAAATATACAAACTAGATCTCTAGACTGAAGTGGGAAATTGTTGAAAGGAGCAGTACTCACGTAGACTACTGGAATCTCAGCAATAAATCTCTCCAAGAGAAAGCAACAAAAGTTTTTAAGCTGTTACATGGAACTCATGAAGTGACTGACAAGAGTGATTAAGCAAGTTTTGCTAGACAGCAGCCAAAAAAGCAAACAATACATGAAATGAGGGAAGTGGCTTAGTTAAACGGTCATTAAATTGCATATGACAAATGGCACAGAAAAAGCCTGTGGACTATATTATCCATTGAAAATGTTCCACTTAGCAACACTACATGAACTTAGAAATAATTGTTTTAAAAGAAACAATTCAGATACCTCAAATTAAAATTAAAAGCATGCTGCTGTTTTGAAAACTTTCTGGGGTTTGCTACTTACTAATGTACCACTTACTGCTCTGGCATGAAGCTAAGTGAGAAGATGAAATGAATGTTGATGTAAAAGACTGGTAAACTAATTTAAGGATTCACTGCAACCATTATACCATACAGACAATATTGCAACACAGAAGCTTTTACTTTACATTACTATTCTTTGCATGGGTCTCAAGAGCAACATGAATCCCAATTAAACTATCTGCAGTCTATAAGAAGTCTGAACAAAAGCATAAAGCAGATACCTGGCTACAAGGAATATAAAACTTTAATCTCAGGTTTAAGAATAAGTAGATAGCACTCCTTTTTAAACTAATTAAAGTACAGACATCTCTCTTTACACTCCTAACCACTCCCTTCTATCCTCAGTACCATAAAAGAGCGCTTACTCATCAGGCAGACAAGAAGTTTCCCCCCAGTCCTTTCCTGAATTCACATATAAAATCCAAATTGATGTATTGTTTCTATCAACGTTATCAATTATAAACTCCTTCACAGCAATATGATTCAATTACTACACTGCTCTTGTGAGGTCCACACGTCTATTACGGCTGCTTAAGATGTGTAGACTAAGTCCACATTTGTGGGAAATAATGATTAACATGCAGAAGGATATGAATACAGTTAGGAGTTTTATACGAATCCTTAAGAGTTGGGAAGCATGGTGCTTTTGCAAGCATCAGCTTCAGATCTCAGGTACCACTGGGTTTACCATCTGGTATCCCTCACTGCATTCAGCTCTTAACATCACTGCTAACACAGGCAAGCGACTACACTTCAGAAGGACTGATAAAATAATGAAGAGTCCTTTAATCTACAGGAAACCATTGTAGTCAATTTATAAGAAATATTGCATCCCTTTGTAGGATGTGTAATTATTTTCTATTAATCATGTGCTATAAAGCTACATTATGTGGTTATTCTGTTATCACTAGAAAGAGGCCTGCAGTCAGCTCCTGACAATGTTAGGTAATTACTAACACAAAGCTTCTTTCTCCTTATGTAGAAACGCTATCAAGATCCAGAGGTGCTGTGATGCTCGCTGTATGAAAATAACTCTCCAAAGAAATTCAATAACTGCAAAATGAATTGCTCCAAGGCAAATAGAGGGATAGGAGAGGGGGGCAGGGCCAGATCCAGCCGCCCTGCAATGAGGAGAATGCACAAGTGTGTGGCCACGCTCTGCCATGTGACGGGGAGCACATTTGCCATACCAGGCAATGCTGGGCAGGGGCGGGGGGAGGAAGGGGCCACCGCAACCCCTGGAAGACAAACACCAGGGCAGGGGAATACAATATGCCAAATAACACAAAACAACCACCTTAACAAATGAGCGAATGCTCTCTAAGCTACTTCTATGTTTTCACTGTCTATAAGAGTGGCAGGTTGGGAGTTTTTTCCCCCCCCCCAGCAGAAATTTATTGACCAAAGTGAAGTAATTTCATAGGGCAGCAAGGAACAGGTTACAATTTAACATGCTGGCAAAACACCCTCTGTACAGCATGCTATGACAGCAGCGTAAAAAAAAAAAAATCCCATCATGGTTTGCAGGATCCTCAAATGCTCTTAACTGAACACTCTGTCAGCAGATGCTTCTCATTGTCCCCATCCCACCAATTTCACTGCACTGACGTGTATGTACCTATGACTCTATGAGACACTGATCATAAAAGTTTTTGTACGTGCGGAAAATGGAGTAGGTAGAAATACACCACTTGTTTTTTCCAATATCTTTTAAATTCAAGATTTTTTGTCAAGAATCTTAATATGCAAGAAGATACAATTTTTAAAGGCAAGAGGATTTCCAAAACAGTCTCTACCTTTAGAACAGATCCTCTGTGTAAATGAGTACCTCCAGATGCTTTGCACCATATTAACTTCTATTGACTTCAGTAAACGTTAAGAACATCTGGTCCTTGTGCAGTTAGTCCCTATTGTTCAATACATATGGTATGGTTTTTGCATTTGTGGGTTGGATTTTTTTATTTGTTTTGTTTTTTAAAAATATTTGCTGAAAATCATCATTGTGTTTCAATGCCTTGAAGAAAACAATGGACTTGCATTTAAAAAAAAAACAACTCAAAACTGAAGTGTGTGAATTCAAGATTTTTCTCCTGCCCTCTTCCAGTGGCTCTATAAGTAGTGTTAACTTATGGACTGAAGATGCAGAGACTTTAAAACTGAAAAGCAAAATGTATCTATAGCCTTGTTTGGGGTTAAAATAAGTAGCCTCTTGTATGAAGCTAAAGATGTGCAGAAAGACTGGAGAATTTTTTTTCAAAGAATATCCTAGGGGGCAATTTTGTCAAGATAATATTTTAAAACATCTCTAATTCATCTAGGGGATTCAGACTAGCTAAAAAATTTTAGAACGTCCATTGGTGTAATTGCTCAATGATACACTATCAACCAGGGAGTATTTTTGGCACAGAACAGTATTTTCTCTAAAAAGCAGAAAATGACAAATGTTACAGATAACTGAATGAGACTTCTTCACAGGTAGTACAGTTGTTTTAAGACAGTAATAAAATGGTCTTCTTTAAGAATATAAGCCTCTGATTCATTGTATGGTTGTGTTCTTAGATTTTATTTCCTACAATGACACGAGACAAAATAGATTAAAGAGCTCTTTAATTAATTTAAACTCTTTAATTAATTTAAAATTAAAGAGTTCCAATATAAATCAGGGTAAGCAGACTAAACTCTGAACCAAAAGTGGCTCCTGAAAACACCCCAGAATGATAGAAGGGCCATTTTATTTTCCATTAGATGACAAAATGTCAATTTTTTTTTTTTTCCTAATCAGGTAGGTAAATGCTATTATCAGTATGCAAACCAAGAGAGCGAGAATCACTTTGCATTAGTCTGTCTTAACTAACCTTCCATTTAAAGGCCTTTGCTCTTATCTTATGTTTAGCCATACACCCTTTTTTTTTCCCTGTGAGGAATATACCTGAACAAGCCAGAAGGAAGAAGGGTTCAACTCAGTACTGGATTTTAGTTTCAATCAGAAGCATCTCACTGAAGTGAATCTCTCAGTGCTCCCACTTTCCCCACCTTGGCTCACTTAGCAGAGCCATCGGTCTCGGGGCACACACAGGACATTTCTTTCAGATAAAACTAAAATGGAAGATGCACTTGGGTGTCCTCCAACCACTAAATGCGTTCTCAATTCCACAAAACCAGGCTAGACCTCTTCGGACATCAAACCCCTTTGAAAACGCACGGTGTGGACGTCAGGGCCTCAGCACTAAGTATTTCACTCTGCAAATCTGTTCCTACTGGTACTCTCTATTTGCTAAGGTAGACATAGGCAGTATGGTCATGGAAAGAGAAATTACTGCTAAATGTGAATCTCAGTATCATCAGTCAGAAAATAGCCTGACAGGAGAACACTTTAGGTTTAGTATGCCTTCCACATCTTTTTGGAAAAAAAAAATAAAAAAAATTAAAAAAAAAGATTATACAGGTTGAAATATGAGCATTTTCAGATATTTCTTGTATTGAAAGAACAAAAATCTACCGCACTAGAAATGTACAATCACTGAATAAAGGGTAATCTAGATACCAAGTTAACACTACTGTCATGGAAAATTCTAGAGCAAAGGGTCAAGTCATAATTTCCATGAATCATAAATACCAGAGTGAGCAGCATTATATTGCATTAGCATGTACTGAAATAATAACAGGGAAGAAGAATTCGTGTTTGACATATAATTTCTGATTTTCAAGTATTATTTGTTGGTTTATTGCAAATATAAATATAAATGAGATGGGAATTAAAATAGTTTAGAAGTTAAGAAATGGCAGTAATTCTACCAAGCAGGTGCCTACTAGCATCTAAATATATTTCTGTTGGTACTTGCATTTAGCTTTTGAAACTATGGAATTTCCCAACACAAAAGGTGCACCTAAAGCAAATAAACAATTGCTGCAAGGGCTGCACTTGCAGAAACTGTGCATACCAAACTTTTTTTTAAAAAAAGGGGGGGAGGGGTGGGGGGCTACCTCCACTCCAGTTGTCTTTGTTTCTGGAAATTGATTTCTCAAGTAACAGCTACGGAAGATTTATAAAAAGGATTGTTATGTTACAGTTTGTTTCCCCATTTATCACACAGGCTTGAAAGCAAAGGGAAGTCCTTAAATGAGCAGGAGTTAAGAGCAATCATCCTTTTAGAAAACAGGACACCCAAGTATTGCATTTCTAATAGTCAATATTAACTAAGAAATCTTATTAATGAGTCCCTCTATCAGTAGAGTTATAAACTCTTTCCTGCTGCATAGCAAGAGAGGGCTATGTAGTTTTCTGAAAGTTCACATGATTCATAGCATAAGTTATAAAGCCACTTGAATATTCAGGAATATTATAAATTAAAATTATAATATTATCAGTTTATCTGTGCAGAAACACAGATCAATTAATTTGAAAAGTTAATTTTTTTTAAAATAAAGAAAAGTTAACAAGTACTATTGCAATAGTTCTGTTATTTCTGCTGAGATTGAAAACTCAGCTTTTGAAGGAGACTCTCAAAGGTAGAAAAACCTAGAAAAAAGTTTTGGGTTTCTTTGTAAGACCTGCCACACAAAAGCTACTGTAGATATAAATATTTAGATAACAGCTAAAACAGTTTTAAAGCACCTTTAAAACAAGGGAAATATGCTTTTTCTACAGTTATTACACCAGCTGGGCATAGGTATTTGTATTATCAGAGTATAAGCATACACCTCCTGCTCACTGCACTATCACTGAATTTTGATGCTCCGTTGAAATTATGGGAAGGACCTGCCTTTGCATAATGCTGAGCTATTTGAGGAAGTAAACGTTGCCAAACTGAAACCTTGCTCATTCTTCTAAAAGGCACCCACCTAGAAGCTTACATGTAACATATTGCTCCTCTTGCTTTATTTAAATTATATCAATGCCCAAATTCACTAAACTGGTTCATAATTATTTCTGTCGTACTAATGATCTCATTCTTGGAAATGAAATAGTCACTTTTCTCCTAATTTCTATAAAGATATGTGAAAAGCAGGTAAAAATATATTGCTTTGGCATAACTATTGCTGAGACAAATATCTATCTTAACACGTTCATCAGAGCAAGCTATACCATTTATATTTCATTGTAAAACAAAGAACTATTACATGTTGCACAAATATACTCAATATTTTGTTAATGCTTCACCCTTCCTACTCTAATATTGCTGTACCTATAGTTACTTCCGTATCAAAAAAATGTGATTTTCAGGAGTAATGTTCACACCTGGCTGACAGATGATAGAAAGGCAATAAAGCCATAGACAGCTAGGTTCAAGCTGAAGCTGAATTTATGACACCATTTTGGATCCACACGCATCACCTCCTGTCAGTACCTGCACCTCTCAGTTTCAACCACTAGATGGTGTGAAAAAATAAAAAAATTGCCAAGGATTCCTGCCGACTGCCATAAAATCCAAGTATTAATGTAGTGGATTAGGAAATATTTTCTGAAGAAAAGTCTTGACCCACTTCAGGGCGGTTAGGTTCACTTTTCCTTTGGTTATATTTTCAGTTACCAGACAAAGAGCTCATAAATGATCAGACCTTGAAACTGAATCAAGTGGAGGGTTAAGATGGATAATTCTCTGGCACTTTCCCCTCCAAGGACCCTAAATTCAGAGCTGACAGTAGTGGCCAACACTCATTTTTCTGAAAAAGCTGTAACAATCTTTAAGCGAAACAGGGCTGAATTTTCTGGGCTGTATTTTGGAGTAGAAATCATTCCCAAAGAGAGAGGCTCTATATATCTGGAGCAGCAGTAAGGCTGTTTCAAGGACTGATTACGGATTAATCACGGCATGACCACAAGACAGTTGATATACAGAGGACAACTTAAGCTACTGTTTTTCTGTTCTGCTCCATTTTTTAAATTAAATTTCTCACTCTTTTGGGGAAGGAGTAGCAAATGATTTTTTTTTTCCTACAATCTGAACATTAAGATTTTATTAATTCCCATACCATACCACAAGAGCACAACCCACAAAGAGGCCAAACTCATACAGTAGAATCCATTTGTTCATGGGCTTTTTTAGGGGAGGGAGGAGGGAAAGAAGTGGTTATTTTAAATTAGTACCACTCTTCAGTGCTGTATAACTGTGGGAAAGTCTGCCCAATCC
The DNA here is from genome assembly GCF_000700745.2 of Antrostomus carolinensis. Taxonomy (NCBI): domain Eukaryota; kingdom Metazoa; phylum Chordata; class Aves; order Caprimulgiformes; family Caprimulgidae; genus Antrostomus; species Antrostomus carolinensis. The sequence goes on along the minus strand of NW_010299622.1, from coordinate 37,442 downwards.
AAAAGTGTTAACCAGCCTTTGGTAATGCAATTCAGTTATTAGTTTAAGTGACAATGAAATACCTCAGAAGGCAAACATGGCCGCATTACCATTAGTAATATATCTTCTGTATTTTTATATAGGACTATCTTTCTATCCATAAATCTTAAATTTATTTAAACAGAAGCTGTTACATTTATTATCTGGAAACACTGCAGTTAAAGGTATCACGGAAGATTTAAAGCAATTGTGACAACACTGAAGAGTTTGAAACTAAGACAAACAGATGCCTTGAGCTTTCATGCACCTACTTGTATATTTCAATGACCTACAATACCTTTGGCATTAATTAAACTGAACAGTAATTACATTTGAGATATATATTCTACATATATTTTAAAAGGTGATTTTTTTCAGTAAGAACTTGAAAAGATCATTTTTTTTCTAATATGTGGGGAAAAGAAAAATTCCCTCTCATTAATTGTTCAGAAGTAAACTTCAATGAACCATGAGACATATATTTTAGGAGAGGTTTTGTTTTTGTTGGGGGGTTAAGGAAAAATAAAAAAATTAACCCAGATTAGAGTAAAATTTCATGCTTATATTGCTTATCATCACTTTAGATGAGAGGAATTATAATTCTCATTTGCTTTGCAAACAGGAAAGCAGTAAATTAAAAATTGCCCAAATCTGTCAGAGTAAATGAATTTGGAATCTAAGCTGTCAGGACAATTACAATATACATACAAGGATGAAAGCATAGTTCAAAAAAACAAACCATCTTCTGTAGCAAGATGCCCAAAAAGTCAGAATCAGCACAGTCAGGAATATAAAACAGGAAACAAAAAACATAACATACAAGATAATTTAAAATTCTACAAGGTTAAACTTTTACAAGCAGAAAGCACATTGTCTCCCATTAAATCAGTTAACAAATGGTAGCCAAGATTTAACAAGTAAATAAACACGCTTTTAAGTTAATTCCTGTTACACAGCTATGTTTTAAATATGATTATAGTTTCTTTGACAAAATAATTAATTGCAGTGAATATCTGATTGCAAACAAAAGATCTGAAAGGAGTGCCAATTTCCTCTCACAGAACTGTGGGAATGTGCCCTACTGCCATGGCTCTCCTTTCACAACTATGTAGCCTCAGTAGCATCCCGTACCTTGCTGAGAATGTAGATAACATCACCACGTTTAAACGTCAGCTCATCAGGTACATCTCCTGTGCAGTCCCACAAACCTTGGTAGAAATTGGCATAATCGGTATTTTTGCCATCTGCAAAGACAATGGCAAAGGGTAAAGACTGAGGCACTAAAGTTACTCTTTAAATCTCCAGATACTACAAGGCAATTTATTAGTTCTCATTTCTTACTCTTCTTTTTAGAAACAGCTGCTTCATACCACAAAAGCAAGTGGAAAACAAGTTTAACGTGCGAGCCCTTCACTGGCAAGTCATATCACTTAAAGACATGTAGCTACAGGTTTTCAAAGCATTTTCCAGCTGCAACTTAAAGCAGCTAGTTTTCCTTTACTTATGTATTTCCAGCAAGTCCTATTTGTATCTTAATTTGAAACTGATAAAACTGCTAGAATATAATTAATAATAATCTGTGAAAGGAAGCCAAAATAAGTATTTTGTGATATACTCCCCCTCCCTCTCCTGTTCCAACAAAACTAAATAACTTCTCTGAGAACCTTTGAGATAATCCTTGATTGTTCCTTCTGAAATATTGGAGAACTTGGAAACTGTTGCTGAAGCTGCATTTTAAAAATATTTGTGTCAGCTCCAGTTTAGGACATTAAGCTCTGGCTAAACATGCAACTACACTACAGTCATAAACTCATCCTTCTAACAGCATAAGCACAATGGATGTGCTGTGTTCAAGCTGCCATACAGACCATTAACTGATTGATTATTTAGCACTCTCTGCTCTGTAATACGGCAATAACACAGTAATAAATGCTTTGTCATACACTTACAATACAGAGTACATCTATTGAAACACAGTGCTTACACACAGTTAAATACACTGGGTGCTTCTGTTACACTGCAAACTATTTCCTGTTTTTAATTCCATGAGAATGGAGTGTGATGAGTTAATGCAAAAAGAATGTAAGCAATACCACTAAGATGACCAGTTACATTATGTATACACTAACCAGACAGAATGTATATGTACTAATAATTTACATCACTGGAAAGCTATCTTCTAATTCTGATAACATAAATATCACTGAACTGGCTGGATCAAGGCTGTCATCTTAGTTTTGTTATATGATCCTTGAACAGCAGGCTTGCTGGTTATTCCAACATGTACCAGTTACATTTGCATGTCGTTAACACTCTACACCATTATTTATAGTTTACAATTTAATCATGATTGGTTCACTTTATTACTGAACAAATCCTGCTAAAGTATCAAGTATGAAGCAAGAGAAAGTGTCACGCTATAAAAAATACAGCAATATTCAACTTGTGTTTTTCTGTATTTTGACAAATACTTATATTTTAATTTTAATAATCTCGGTATGAGCCAGAAGAGCTTGTTTTCTATTTATCCATTTCAGTCTGTATTCTGTGCTGTCTTGTTTTGATGGCAATACTGTCATAAGGCTAAATATGCACAACCTGGAATTCAAAGCTGCTGTGCAAGTTAGCCACTATTTAATTCTCCATAACCTGGTGATGCAGAGCCACCACTCGGTGTATCGCACCAGGGGGCGTTCTGACCACCAGTGCACAAATCTGCCATCAGCACACCAAAAGCAGTAATATACACCTATATAAAAACTCTGACCATTCAGAAATAAGATATTTGGTTCTTGTAAAATGCATAGACAGAATAATTTTTCAAGAGGAAGGGGGAAGCATTTTGAAATGTTGCACCTCCAAATTTTGGCCCTTCCAATTTGCCAGTTCATTATTCACCAATTTAGCATTAGACATTTATAAACAGTAACACAGGTTAGCACCAAATTAACTTTTGACAAATATTAACTCAGAATCTCTCCTCAGTCTTTTGATTCCACACTGATCACAGTTCCCAGCTCTATCTCTTAAAAGAAAATGTAAGCCCATGTGAGAAATAATGAAATAACTCTTTTAGTTTTATCCCACCTTTCAAATCCTTTAGCAGTTGTCTTATTGATTTCATTTAAAATATATTAATCAGGAGTTTTACTTCTTCAAAATTGCACTGAAATGAATCATGACTTTTCATACTGATCTTTATCACTTTGAGGCCTGTTCTTACCTTTCTGTGCCTGAAATAACTCCTATTAACCCTAACGGGAGTTACATGGGGAACATCAGCAACATAAGAGGTCCCACAGCAGGTGAGACACATCTCTTGCTAGATGTTCATTGTGAGCATTTAATTAAGCCTTAAAGTGGGAAAGCAACTCAACTAATAACACAGCAACACTGGAAAAGATGCATTTTAATATAAGCTTATTGCTACAGTGAAGATGTTGCCCAAAGACTAACCATGGCTCTGTGCCCTCATATGTGAATTCAAAGTAAGACAGAGCTGTTTAAATCAGAAAGCCACATTTCTTGGTAAAACATATACTGGTATACCAGGAGCACAGAAATGAAAAACGGGGAGAGAAAGTGCCAGTGTAAGTTTGTGAACAACTATGCTGCTCTTCCAACAAGTGTTAATTTCAAATTCGAAATCCTTTCTCATACACACCAGCACAATTTCTCAAAATTCTGTAAGTACAACTACACACTCATGAAAGCCAATTGTAAATTTAACTTCAGAATCTACACATCTAAAGGGCAACATGCTTCATAAAATTATTCATAGTGCTTCACAAACACAGAGGTAGAACAAAAAAAAGCAGCAAAAACCTCTGTAAAACACAAGCCCTTTCTTTCTTTCTTCAGCCTCTCTTTCAGTTGGAGAGAATCCTGCCCTATTTCATTTGATTGCCTCTGAAGAACTGAGTAAAACAAAACCGGGAGACCTGGGTAAAGGAATTTGGTATTTATATGGTAATTAAAATATGTGGAGCTTCTTATCAATACACATAATACATGAAAACAGCTGGTGGGTTTAGCATCAAGAACATATATGCCCATTAGAGTTCAAATTCAAAAGGTATTGATTTGCTGGCATTACTCTCTCACAATTGCACTCTATTCTTACACGCTGTGAAATGTTGTATGCCTTAAAAATACTATGATGACATAATTGCTAAACTAAAGTCTGTTGTATTTTGAAGGCATGATCATTCAGGCCACAAATATGAATAAGACATGATAAAAGAAAAAAATGAAGTGTGTAGCAGAGGGTAGAAAGCAGTTTGATTTTACCTATCCATTTGCTTTTAATATTACCAATCACAACAAATGGCTGAGCAGGATTTTGGATAGGTTGTTTCTCTAGGAAATAATTATTTCATTCCAGGACAGCTACCTGAATCCAACAGTTTCCAAAACTCTTCCACAAAGAATTCCTCATGGTTTTCTGCTGCCATCTTTGTTATTCCAGTAACAGTAATAAGAACAACAGATATCTTTGTCCAATATACTGATGAAAACACATGAGAATTTATTGACAGACCAAATGGCTGCCAGCCTTCCTGATGGTAGGCTCAGACTGCTTATTTCACTGAAAAATACTGGCACCTGACAGTACATGCTTGAAGAAAGGTGAACAGTTCAGGTAAAAATATCTGACAAGTATATCACTTAAGCATGCACTTTCAAATATTATAGACTGTTTAAAACTTAAGAATGCCCATGGATTACTCAAGGGGAAAAAATTATAAGAATATTCTAACAGCCTCAATAGACAGGAAAAAACAAACAAACAAACAAAAAAAAAACACCCTCAAACCTGAAAAAACAGATTAAGATTGCTTATTTAAAGGGATTTAAATGTGCTGTCCCACTGCAACCTAAGCCAATCTAACTGCAGGCTGTTCCATTCATGCCCCCTTCCCTTGTGCCAATTTTGGCACTTGCCATTTCTGAGCACAAACTTGGCAGAAAACTAAACTGGCCAAAACAAAACCAGGAATTACAGCCCAAGTATGGAAATGCATTACTTAAAACATTAGAATAAATGTTACTGTGCCTGATTTCCATTGATCTTCCATTTTAATACTGATGGCATCTAAGTCAGCTAAACCCTGTTACAGTAGCGACTTAAACTTAGTAGTTATATTATCTCCTTACACATTGCTTATGGAATGAAGGAACATGCATGTATGTCTTCCTTTCACCACTGTGGTCCACTGCCCAGTACATTAAACAGCTTGCCATTCTGATTTGTATCCTTGACTCTTGATCAGATTCTTCACAAGTTTATAGCAACAGATTTGAAGATTACTAGTCTGGGCTCCTTAACAATATTTGAAAGAGACGAACTTCTGGAAAATTAATGTATCCCTTTTTGGTGATGACATGCTCAATATTTACCATACTGCAGGCTTAAAGATGGAGAGATAGGTAAAGTTCAAAATTAATGCTCCCAGAATGACTCTGTCTTACACAAGTGGTTTAGACTCTCAGAGTTCAGACTCAATGCCCAGATTAGACATATGCTGTTAAAGAACACAGTTATTTGTTTGTTCTGATGATGTCCTAAACTGCAAAGAATGCCTGTTACTTACTTATTTGCCTTTTTTCCCACATGTCGGCAAAATTATGAGATAAGGGCAAAATAATTGTAGTGTGTTCATTTGGACTCAACCTCTAATCTAGGCCAGTCTCTTCAGTATAATCTTTCTCACTTCCCTTCTCCTATTGTTCCATAGTTACTCTAAAATCCAGGTATTTACACTGAGACAGCACAGAACATGACATTTACTGAAATAGTGATTGTGGTAAAATGGGTACATAGTGGCAGAAAAAAAGATCCAGCAAGCCTTATAATATAACTGAAACTCTTCAACACTTTGGTATTTTTAAATAATTAGGTCACTAGTAATTAATGTAAAACTCTTTAGCAGCAACAGTCAGCACCAAGACTGAAGGAATAAAAAGAACTCAAGCCTGCACATTAATTGAACTAGAGACAAGTTAGAGCAAGAAAAAGAGTAGAAAAATAGTCTTTTGCACTTATCAGGCTGAGCTCACAGACAATTTGCAGAATATTTTCTGTGAAAATTAGGTTTAGTAAAGCTAAGCAATAAATTAAATTTAAGAATGTATGCACTGTTTGTGTGGAAAACTGTGAAATATTGAGTCAGGTTAGATATTTATGATGTGATGCCTATCAGAAATACTCATGCCAACACAGCCCTAAAAGACAAACAAATTTCCAGTGTAAAACAGTTAACTAAGTAAGATCAGATCATAAAATTATTGCATTAAAGGAATCTGATATCTGGGGAGAAGTGTTATGGTATTTTCAAGGACATTACACAAATACTAGTAAGACTGGTGAGACTGTTCTCATAGCAGTTGAAACTTTTCAGAAATAAAGGAGCTAAGGTTTTGATTTTTGTAAAAGTATAACCATTTAGAACTTCAAGAAGATACATTAGTGAAAAAAAAGCTGTTGTCAACTCTATAATTGGATTGACCCCATGCTCCATTACGACAACACACTTTTATAATTACGGTAATGTCTAAATGAGTACTGAATACTAAGGCTGTAATGAGTCATGTTGTTTTACACATGTTTTTAGCAGAGCACAATACTAACAGCATCTGATGACTTGGCTCTTGTTTCCTTTCCAAGAAAAGCAACCCAAAACTCCTCACATCAACCTGTTCCTGCTTTCCTGTATGGGTCAGGAAATCAGGCCTCTGTTTCCTCTCCACATGTTGCAACAGGAAGAGCACTGCAGAGCTACTTCCTAAAGGAACTCTTCTTGCCCACCCTTTCCTTGACAGCCCTGAAAGAATTATGTGTACTCGGTACGATGGGGGAAGGAGAGCCAGAATGCATGTCAGTGCAGGTCACAGTTACAATGCAGCAGATCTCAAAAAGGTGTAAGGTCTGATAAGCAGCAAGTCTTCTCTACTTGCTGTGTCACTTCACCAATAGTTTATCTAAAGGTCTGTGCCCTTGAAGCACATATATATCTTGTTTTTAAGCATAACTGGAAATACCTTTCTGTCAAGAAAAGTTGTCTGGCCATATGACTTTACATGGTGTTTGCAGTTATTTTTCCAGTCCCAGAGATAATTAGCACAAGGGCAGTTTGCCAAGCTAAAGCTGAGAGAATATCCTTCACAGTCTTTCTGGGCATTTGCGTCCTTTTCCAATTTTTATGCTGCTGTCACTGGACTCTGGCATTTCTTACCCAATTCATTTGCTTTCTGTGGTAATCATATGCAATGAAGATATGCATGGCCAACATTTAAACAGGCTGCAGATCAATTAGTGGTCTTAAGTTTATCTGATTTTTATCAAAGAAGACAGAGCTTTGGGTCGATTGTCAGAGCCTGTGTCAAGTTGACCTTTTCAGAGATGTCTACATTGCCAGTCCCTTGGGCAACTTGTTGTCCCCTGTTAGTCTCTGAATGGCAGAAGTCTGTTCTGCTCAAGCACAAAGTATACACAGATGTCTATATTACATTCTTATAGGTTTGACAGCAACTGCATGTTGTATCTATAAACTGTCCTTTAGCAGTGACACTTCCTCAATGATGATAAGCTAATTTATGCAACTAAATCTCCTTTGTGCAGAAATGAAAGCTAATTGAGTCATTACAAAGTAATTCAGGAAGGAATACCTTGTATAAATTGGCTTACTTTATAAATCCTTCTCAAGTGGTTTTCATGCATCCTAAGTGGTGCTAAGCAGTTTTGCTGCCATCAAATACCCAGGTGAAAAAGACAGCTTTACAGAGCTATAAAAACATTATTTTAAAACAGTAAAGGGAAGAGAAAAGAAAATAGAGATAAAAAGAAAGTGCATACACAAAATAAAGAAGAAATATTTTAATTACCTGAAACAGCAGTAAGTTTCTCCTGGCTCAGTTTTCTTGGCACTTCAGCCTTTGAAGGAACTCGTTCTTCTGCAAAACACATAACTGCAAATGAAACTCTGAAGGGATACCTCAGCTGACAGGAATTACAGTCCACATCAGTCTGAAAGGCACACTCTACATCTCCAGATTGTAAGCCCTGTTTACTGTTTTGCATTTGTACAGAAGTTGGAACATTGTTATTTCTGTGGTTTCCCCCACCCATCCAAATACTCCAAGAGCTTTCTTTCAAAATCTCAATTGTGAACATCTGTTTCCCTTTTCATTCTGCTCTGAATGTGGTAATATAGAGCTGGAGTTCTGCTGTTTTTCAGTCATTCTGAGACAATTGGAACAAGGGTCCTATTCTGCTACATACATTTTTTTTCAAGATAAAGAAAAGGAAATTGAGGATTGAAAAAGTATCCCCAGCCTATGCAAGAATTCAGTTCTTAAAAGAAGTATGCAGAGAAGGCAGAGGACATCTTACCTTCAACACTGTCAGAGACATACACTAGCTGGACACCTGCATGATGGGAACACAACCACTACAGATGCCATGCATTCCGTGCTCCTGCCTACTGCACCTGACTGGTCATAAGCAAGCCGGACTGTATCAAATAACTTAGTACCAGTTTGGGAGACAAGAAAAAGAAAGCCAGGCAGTGATCAGCTCTGAAGCATGTTTTCTGGCTAGCAGGCTTGGAGCACTCTGAAATCCCCACAGGCAATTTTGAAGTATGCTCTACGTACTCCTTGTCTGGCACAGACGGGGAACTCTCTCATGCCCACAACCTCACTTAACTAAATCCACACTCCACTCAGTACAGGAACATAAGACCTTCTCCTCATATTTCACAGTCAACAATTCTGATGATGAGGTAAAAAAGGGAAAAACTATGAGGTTTTTTAGCTGTATTCTTTCTTTAGGTTCATAAGGAAGTAGAAACAGATTTATCTTGGCCTTTACAGTATATCAAAACTGACAAAGCTGCTGTACAGAATGAGGAAATAGTATACTGAAAAACCCACTTCTCAAACAAGAATTAGACTTTTAATACATTTAATCTATTTTGGCTTTGCTACTCATCACATCTTATACAGATATTGCTTCTTTTTAAGGCACACATTTCAGCAACTAATTTTGATATTTTACTAATGACAGAGAACAGACACAGAACTCACAGCTTTTAAAACGTTCCTTATTGTGCAACTTTTATGTAATTGCCTAATTTGACAAAGAGTGAATTTTATATCAACAGTTCAAAAGATTTTTAACCTTGTAAAAATTTAATCTATCCACAAGACTGTTCCTGCAAGCATTAAAGCAAATGTTTAAAGCACAAGAGTAGACCTGTTGAAATGAGTATGCATAATTGCTGCTAACCTATATACGCAGTCCTAGAAATATTACAATTACATCATGAGATTCACTCTACAAAGAGCTTTGAACTTCTGCCTTACTAAGCCAGCAAAGGTTTTTTGCTGCCTGACTCTTTACTAGGTAAAAATCTGGCTGAGATGAATATAAACTATTATTTGAGCCAAGGAGTAAAACAATAGAATGAGGGAAATCTGAAGCTGCAGTACAACATAAAACACTCCAAACAAAACACTCCAAACTATTTAGTGCATTCAAATGTATTCCCCCACTTGGCATAACCCTTGTGGCACATTTCCAAGTACACTCATTTGGGATTTTCTTAAGCACTCACAATTGG
>NW_010299622.1:0-27769 GCF_000700745.2 Antrostomus carolinensis | reverse complement strand
ACGCTGTCCAGAGCACTAGGAGGCACTGTCATTCTGTGGCTTCTCTGTCACTATTAGACCACTCATAGGTAGTTTCATTCCATTGTCAGACATATTTTCTAGGATGCTCCCTTCTCCCAGAACATCCAACACACACAATATTATACATTGATTAAATAAACATTGATAGTGCATGTTACTGAATGTTTGGACCAACATCATTTGATGTATTAAATGTACTGTGAATTTTAACTCTATCACTGTCATGGTCATCAGACTAGCTTAAATTGAGGACTGGCTTTAGTAGAGGGTATTTCAACTGAAGTAAAACAGCACAGGAGGCCAAAGAGATGATTTCATAAAGTACAGTTGACTACATTTAGATTGCATTGTGGTTACATGGAAAAATTTATAACATATGCATTCCTCTTCCTGAAAAACGTATTTTCTAGAAACAAGAGTCACCATATCCGTATCTGAAGATGAGAAAATGTCTGAACCAAGGTTCTTTGAATACTGAAAAGGTCACAAATTCAAACAAAGGCTGTCCATATTAGCATACTGGTTTGGATCCCAACCATCCCTCCTTATCACACTTTGCTTTACACTACAGACAAAAAGGACAAACTTTCAGGTGCAATTAGACTGGAAGAGGCACTCCAGAAGCACACTGAATATGGTCCAGCTGCTAGTAGGAATTTGGTCCATGGAATCAGGCTAAAGTGACTCCATGGGAAAAATTTTCTGAAACACGCACAGTGCGAACATCAGGTCATTGGTACAAACTTGTCCTTTATAAATCTGCTGCAAACAGTGCACACCACTTGATAATGCAATCATGTTCACAGTCAAGCCGATGTAACAGGCTTGGCTTAGGATAGTAAAAAAGAACCTATGGTTCTTAGTAGTATTTTCTAGTATTATGTCCTGAAGCACTAACTATGTGTAGGAGACATCCTTTAAACACAGCAACCTCAACTACCCCAGGAATTACAGCCGTAGTCAGATGCAACATACTAAAGTTTGTGTTGCAACATGAAATAATAGTCAAAACATGAAAAATTAAAATAAAAAATACAGTAGAAGTACTTCTGTATTATTAAGATACTGTGTAAGAGGAGTCATGCAGACTTTTAAAATAATCTAGTACAATGTTTCCTCTGTATCTCTTCTTCATGCCACCACTACAACTGCAGTGAAAAAACATTCTTCTCCACGTTCTCACTATGTCAAAATGAGACTTATCAACACTAATCAAATCAGTGAACTCTTCCAGAGCTGTAGATCCAAACAACCCTTGAGATACAGGTTATGTTCCACACTCTGCTAGTACTCAGAGACCCTAATGGCAAACAACCTACAAAATTATTGTGGTGACAATGCAACAATGAACTAACTATATTTGTTAAGTGTTTTTTTTCCGTTAGTCTATGAAAGCTCTTGAAAATAATTTTCTTACTTAATTTGCAGTCTGAAGAGAAAATAAAACAGAAAAATAAAACAGAAAAATAAATTACCCAATCATAAATGATGCTACCATCCACACAATTTAAAAAGTGAACAATGAATTCTACACTAGTTGAATTTTTTACATGAATTCATTGATTTTTTCCTTTCCAGTTTCTTTTTTTAAAGGAGGAAGGGAAAAAAAAAGTCAGACTACTTGAGTATAAAACGGATGAGTGTTTGGCTAGAACAGTGCATTCCTTCAATGGAATGTGGTATCTCCATGATAAATATGCATAAACTTAACAGTTTCCTCTACTAACACATTACTTAACCATATTTTTATATTAGACTCTAATTTAATGCCATTATTAATTGGTATTCTATTGTCTTCTAGTCTCTAATACAGACATTGTCATTGCACAATACTAGTTTATACTTTGGATAATGACAGTCTGTGGGTTAATATATTCCATTCAACACTTTAGTAACAGTAAACAAAAACAGCTCAGCTATGCAGCAAAATCTACCAAACCACACAGATGGTTATAAGGTTTTCATTGTGTGGTTTCCATAGCAATCATATTGCAAATCTGGAAGCTTCTTGCAAATAAGCAGCTTGTATTTACATGCCTCTCAGCTGCAGAACTCTACAACATGTGAAGTTGTTATTCCAATCACATATTGTTAGAAAAAAATCATTGAAAGATGTTTTGATCAGTTAAGTTAAAAACCACTGCAGTGAACTAATTTTTCACCTATTTAATACTGATACAAGCATTATTACAATACAAGCATTAAGCAATCACATACTTGTAATGCACATTACTGTACCTTCATTTGAAATCTCACTGTGGTACCAGAAGGTTATAAGCATATAAACAGGTCTTGTAAGACAGACCCCCACAAAAATACTTGTATTATTAAATAAATAATTGGGGAAAACCACCCCCCAAAACCCCAAACCAACAGTGTCTTTATTATTGTACTCAGCAGGGAGTACACGCATGCATGCAAACACAAAGGTGTGCACATGAAGAACTCTGCTGACACTGAATGCCATGGGAGTATGCTGCTTTTGGGTAAGAAAAAGTAAAAGATACAATGGCATGGTAACATCAACAATATTACTCCTCCACACTGCTGTTTTGCTACCAAATAATGACTCCACACAAATGTAAACAAGAACTTTCAAACATTAATAAATGCTTACCAGGGGAAAAAGTCAAGACCTTTTCGCTCCCAGATTTATAATTTTATTAATTGACCTAACCCCATAACACATGAGTTATTACTCTAGTAAGGAACATAAATCAATCCAGCTATGTAATTTTTTAAAAAATTAGCAAGAACTGGCTTTTTTTACAGACAAAATTATTTGTTTAGAGAAACATTTAAACAATTAAAAGAAGGAACAATAAACACACAAAATTTAAGAGCACAAAATTGTTTTTATAATTTGGCCAAACTGACACCTTCTGCTAGCATTAGCAGTGAGAGCTAGAGACCATCTGGTGCCAGAGGAATAAGAATTAACACCCCGTTTTATGCAGGGCCAGCAAGCTGCCTTACCTGAGGACAGTGGTCCTCAGCCTTGGGGAGGGGTCCTCTGCAGTATTCTTACTTTATACACACCTGTACATGCCCATACATTTCACCCAAACTCTTACTGTGTTTTAGCCTAAGCAGCTTGATATCCCCAAAATCCTCCATGTGTTGCTTGATCCTAGGCTTATTTACCTTGGTGTGTGTACAATGGCAGGGACTTTCCTTTCTGGCTTTTTCTTTTAGACTCCAGATCCATTCTCTAGGGAAAGATCTCTAAATCCAAGTGGTAAAACTCTAATTTTGATAATCCTCCAATATTCCCACAGATCTGCCCCTTTCCCCCAGTTCCTCCTGGACATGGCAGATTACTGGAAGATTTACACACAACTTCTTGACATTTCACCCTGCATTCATCATAGCACTAGATGCACTCTGTAAACAAATGAAACTGCTTGGAAGAGGCTGTTGAAGGTGCTATTCTCTAGCCATGGTGTGAGATTTGGGGTGCGGCAGAGAGGGGGAGACAGTCTACCTTTTATTCAAGCTCCATCTGACTGTATCATGGTACATGGTTTGGAGATTAAAATGCCTCCAGGAGAGGGACAGAAGGGGAAAACAAGCTGGTTGCTGTTTAGAGAAGAGATTAGAAGCCTTAGAATTTCTTACCATAACAGGAGAGAGGACAATTCTTATTTTATTCCTGCTTCTATAGGTCAGCTATTTAACACCCAACGGCTCAAACAGAGAAGTCATATTCCTGCATGACAAGCTTAAGTTAAAAAATTACTTCCATAACATAGGCAGAACAGACAGACAGAAATAGGCCACGTAGACACAGGATAAACACTGGGATTGAAGAGGAGGTGACATCAAAATATGAGCAGAAGCAGAAGTTGCACCTGAATAAATGGTCATCACCGCACTCAGAAAAACGATGGGAAACAGACAATACAGAATTGTATTCAAACAGAATACAGAAAGAGATCTCCAGGTTATGAACTATATAAAAATACATTTTAATGAAAAATATTATGCACACTGAGATGCTTTAGTTTTAGTTGAGAATAACACATGCCAATACCTAGTCCCAATTCCTTCCAACACATGTGATCCAAGTCTGATTCCAAGACAGAGGCAAAAGGTTTCATTCAAATACACTGCCAGATAAATTGGATGGGACCTCCAACTAACACTTTTTGTGCAAGTTTTCTTCAGCTCTTTGAAAACAACCATTATTTAAATTCTAGAGAATGTAAGGTTGAGTATACACACCACTCTGACCAGCAGACAGTAACAGAACTCTGTTATTACTATTGACAATGCACTGACCTCCCTATGGCCTTGAATAAATAGCATTGGCTGTACAAAGTGAAAAAATTAGAATCATTTAATACTTCGGGATAGAAGGGGCAAGTAGAAATTGCTTAGTCTAACACCCTGCTCTAACTGTGAAAATCAGATCAAGTTTCTAGGAAACAGCATTTGGCTTCTTTTGGTACTCCATACTAAGCTGTTCAGCAGCAGTTTATAAGGGTCTGTGCATTTTAATAGTTCACGTATGAGACAGCTGAAGCTAATGACTTTATAGAACAGGATTAGCTCAAATGACTCATTTTTGTCCAGACTTTGCCAAGTCTCCAGATGTGAGGTTTCCTGAATTCCTTGAGAAACCCTGCACTTTTTTTCCCCTCAGTTGCACTCCTTGCATCTTGAAAAGGTGCTACTGTGCACCACCGTAACTCCCAATTGTGTAAGCAGCCTGAATAACCAAACCAGCCATCTCGGCTAAGAGTGAAGCACTGCTTCCTATTGAGAAGACCTTGGAAAAGTTACCTCATCATCCTCACAGAAAAGATTAGTAGATTCTGTTGTAAATTAACTCAGGATCAATGCTGCAGGAAAAGGAGGTGAGGAGAGGAAGTGATATGGGAATCCTGGAATGTCACTTAGCCATTTTCTGGAGAAAAAAAAAAAATGCTTTCCTCAAAACAACCTTCCTGTGACACCATCCAGTGAATCTAAGCATATGTTATGGTTTGGCTTAATCAAAACCAAAAAGCAGGTATAACATTCCCTTCCTAACAAAAGCATTTTGGTGTTACAGCATTTGCTAAACTAAAAAGAGTGAACTAAACCAAAAAACTCCCATTCTCACTAGGGACAAATACAAAACACACTTTAAGGCTGCAATTCATTAGTCTTGTGCAGAAAAATGTTGTTTGGAACATATAACTATTGCTATGAAGAATAATATCAGAGTGAAGTAGCAGAGAGAAATGAGTACATTTGGAGGGGTGTTTGAGAAAAAATATATTTCTAAATATATCTGTGAGAAAGACACTGCAGTTCTATATTATGACACAAATACCATCTACATGAACTGTACTATAGCAATGGATTAAAAAAAACCAAACAAACCATGTTTTTAAAAGCAGGAAGATGCTATATGACTACTCACTAGTTTACTGGAGGCGGGGGGGAACAAAAAAAAAAACAAACCAAGGAACAAAAACTTTTTCTAGCAGCAAGTATATTTTATAATGTTTTAGGGCAGAAAGTATGAAGACTAAGTGATCAAAGAACATACCTCTGTCCTTGGAGGGAAAACAGTTCCCCTCAGACAAGAGAGAAAAATTGAGCATTGTTGTCGAGGTCATTCACAGTTGCTGCAAAGTGGATCTTCTCCCTCTACTGTGCATAATTTTACAAAGTTTTCAAGAAATGTGGAAGCGTGCTTTGCTTTATTTACCTTCCCTACTTGTTGAGACTTGAATACATGTTAGCACCTTCCCTCCTCCTTTTTCCTTCCTTCACCCAGTACCAAGTGTCCCAGTATCCTTGCCTCACTGCCCTTGCCCCATTCTGTAGTCACAACCAACTCATATAAAGTCTATATCCTCTTCAGACCCCACAAATTTTGTTCATTTACCAAACACAGAGGTTGGTCGCATGAAAGGGCTTCACAAGGCCCTTCAGGCTTTAAGAGCAAAGTATCACAATGGGAAGAAAAATATGCTCAGTCACCTGAATGACAGAACAGGATATATTCATTAGGACAACTGAATAATCCACAGAGGTACAGGCAATTCCTGGTTTTAGTTATGAATATATTAAGATTTCATGAACTCAGCTTCCAGCTTGGAGTGCTTGCTTGGAGCACTCCTTGCAAATAAGCAACCTTCAGTCATGCTTTGAGTGACAGCTGAATCAACTTAGTTGATCATTTCCTAACACTAGTCTTCTAAACAACAAATAATTTTAAAACTGAAACTAGGAAAAAAAAAAAGGAATAACTTTACACTCTCTGCATTATCTTTTTTTTTTTTTCCTTAAACAAACACAGACACATAAGAATTAACAGTTTGTCAATTTAAGGTTAACGGAAGGAAAAAAAATTAGCTAGCCTGACAGGATTAGGGGGAATAAAAGTATGTAAAATCTTAGCTACATCAATAGCAAGCTTGGGAGGAGAGGAGGTAGAAAAAGACAGGAAGAGCAGGAGTACAGGAAAGACCATTTAGAATGTCTGATTTTGGAATACTAAAATTTATTTGACAAAAATGATCTAATTATTATTAATATAATTCAATACAAATATGCCAAAGTGTAATGTGCACTGCATAGAAATAAGGGGTGGGTTTTGCACTGACCTTTTTATTTCTTCACGAAGAAAGACCTGGTAATAGTAATTCTTCTCAAGAGAAAAGATAAAGGTCATCACAAGCAAGTTCAGTCGTGGATATGCACACAATGATTATAATAAAGAATAAAAGAAATTACAGAGAGATCCACTTCCAGAAATTAATTCGTTCTTTTCCTGTTTTTACATTCACAAACACTTTGTATTTACAATTAAAGTAACTACTTCAGAAATTTATTTTTTTTTCAGAAATCAAGTCTCTTAGAATTACCTAATCCTATATGCTGAGTGAACTGGTCAGAATATATTAAACTCATAAAACAAAAAAATTATTTGATGGGCCATCAAACAAGGTGAAAATTTCATAAGTGATTTCAGAATCCAGCTCCCTAGAAATTCCTTAAGTTTGATTAGATACATTTTAAACTGTTACCTATATTTTTTTGATCACGAGATCAGATAACTTACACACATGAACAGAAGCATCTCTGAAGGTAAAACTTCATGTTAGCTTCCAACAAAAGCACAAATTTGGCTCCACTTCTAAATGTGTTCCTAAAGCCTCAAGTTTGGCATTCAAAATCAAGGCAATAGGCATCTTACCTAAATCCATACTTAAACATTTAAAGAAGGAATAAAATATTTTAAGATACTGCTCTTAACAGGTCTCAACAATGCAAGTGAAAGCTTTTGGGGTTTGATGTTTCTACACGCTCACCTAACTATTTAGCTGATTAAGAGAAAATGCTCCCTCCTCTGTCCCCTCTCACCCTCCCAAAAAAGTAGTTGCAATTATTGGACAGAATGCAAATTAATAGCTTAAAGGCACAAAACAAGCAACGATTTTGATGCTGATTCCGCGGTTGTATTGTAGTTTCACAGGAATTTGCACTGAAGATTGCTTGCCTAAATACATGTGGCATGCACGTAAGTACTTTCTTTTATATATATATATGTATATATACACATAATAAAGATTTATATGAATTCACTGTAGCTAAAATAAATTTGTTTGTTCTCGTAATAGCTCTTAGTTACGTAAATAGTTTAAGTGTTCAACATGACATTTTATAAACCTTATTAATAAAATATTTTGCTAAAATAAATGTGGTGGCTATTAAAATCTATATAGAAAATATAAATACTTCTCGATGTAAATACATCTAGCAATCAAATATTCAATTAACTAATCTATACCATATAACTCTGAACTACAGTGTTATTTGACAACCATGTACAGGGGTTATACTTCTCAGGCTTAAACTTATATGATACACAGAAAAAAAGCCTGTAAATGTCAAGTAAAGTTTCCCATACTCGTTGATCAGAAGCAAGATTTAAATTTAAAAGTCATTTCTGAAAACTACATATCCCTAATCATGACAAATGTGACTTGACATAATATTTACATACATACAATTCATAAAGCAAGCACCTTGTTTAAACCATATAATATCCTTTAATAATCTGCACGGTTAAACTATTCAAATTTATAGTCTGATTTCAGAAATGAACTTACTCAAAAAAGGGACAGAAGACAAGGCATTTCAGCATAGCTCACTTTAGTGAAAGGAAACACAATACAGTTGTTGGCATGTTTCCACAAGAAAAGTCTGGCTCCCAGATGCTTCTCTTATAACTCCTTTAGAAATGTTCTACCAAGACATTTTTGCATTCTCTGTGTTGATCACTAACTGCACATCGAAGAAAAAAAAAAAAAAATCAGCAGCTTTCACCCTTTGGGTATTTTCACGAAAAGTAACAAACCCACAGCACTGCCTCTTTTCACTGTTTATGGCCCATGCCATCATATTAAATTATGTCAACTATGCTAAATCCTTCCTCCAGCTTAAATGATGAAATAAAGTAATTTTAAAATATTCTTGCTATGATTCACTATTAAACAAAAATCAGGTTAAATCAGAAATAAGGAGAAAATTATAGCTGCCATGCAGATTGTTTACACATACCATATTTTGGGTAACATTCCCACATTCATTTCTAGAAATAGCATCCAATTCCCCCATTCTCGTACAATCGGTCCAGAGTGGGACCAGCCAGTTTGGATGCTTCATCTTACTAGCCCGACATGCCCCATACCATGACACACCTCAGAGGGATGAGGGTGGACAGCAGGGATCTGGAAATGGTTCATAAAGAAGAGATGACAACTGCTCCCCAGGCAGTTACCGTGGGATTGGCATGCAGAAAAACACAAGGTCCCCAGTGTCCCAGATTACTTAAATTCCCTTGCTGCCAGTGCTTTGCATTATCCAGCTCTCATGCCAGAGACACAACACAGTCCCAGATGCACTGTAAGGGCCACCATTTGTAGATCAGAGCTAGGCAGTTTAACCAGATATTGGGTCTTATGACCCATATGGAAATTATGACAAAATTGTATCCATCTTGAACTTTTGTTTATTGAATTATCTGGAACTACTGTTCAACATTTAGTAATGGAGACAGCTCACTTCTTAAGGAAATGAATTTGAGATAGGTATGGAAGCAAGTTAGTATATTTTAGGACAGTGGAAGGATGACCCTCATGTTAAGATCCACAGGCTTTTCCACAGACAGTCCTTTGTTTTAAAAATGAGATTCCTTCCTTTAATTCCCAGTTTTACTCACTGTTGCCTTCAAGACTGAAGGACAGAATAATTGCTACAGCCTGCTAAGACAAAACCCTTCCACAAACCAAAGACTGAAGTACTGGAACCTCTTCCTTAAGGATATTGACAGTTCCCGAGATTTTAAAACTAGTTTTCATCAGAACAAACTCAAGAGTTTTTAGGTGGAGAAAACCAAGATCTGCCAGGAAAAAGCAGACTTTAAAAAAAAAAAGAAAAAAAAGACCAAAACAAAATATCCCCTGTGCCAACTGTGTCCTTTCTGGATGAGAAAATTTTCCTCCTGCTTTGCTTTCTAATCCAAATCTCACTGACTTGCCAAAAAACTTCTTCAGCCTCTTCTGGTTTCTTAAGAAAACATTCTTCCTTTTGCTGCTGACGCTTATCTGTGTACCTGCACTTCCCTGGAGCATCCCTCTCTAGTCTAGGGCATAGCAGACTGCTGCATCTTGCCCTTTCTGCCTGGTCCACTGTGTGGTCTGAGAGCTCAACCCTGCTGACCATTTTCTTTTCCTAGGAGCGACCAACCCGCATCTTTCAGAGACTCCTACACAGCCCAGGGAGCAGCAGGCAAGACAAGGAAACAGGCAGCCTTTTCCTATATTGCCTTCCTTGTATAGGTGAACACTAAACATAACATCCATTGCAAACACAGTACAGTAACACATAAGCAAATCAGGTATACATGCACATGACCAGCAAAATTAATGAAGCTCTGGTTAATTAGTAGTAATTTTTTTTTTGCTAATTTCTCCATTTTCAGGACAGTGGGAATTTAAAGTGAGTAGCAGATAAAAAGCACACTGAGAGGAAAAGACACATACAGAACGATTTATGCTGATGTCTTTCTTAAGGCTGAAAAAATCAAATAAGAGATTTGTATCTGCAGCAACAGTGATTAATTCAGCCTTTAAAGCCCACCTTGCTGGGTCTTATTCGAGAATCCAGTTGTATAAATTATGGTTCTTTAATAGCTACCTTGTGGAAACCAGAAAAGTTGAGAAGTGATAGCCTGAGGCATCATATAACCTCTGGTTGCTCTTGTTTCTCAAAAAACTCTGCCTAATGGCTTTAATAGCCTGATATGCAGTCATCTGTCAAAAATTCAAAAAATAAAGGTTCCTTGATCTAGCTATAAAGTATTCATCACAGTTATATCCAAGCAGTAGAGCAAGCCCAACATTTCTGCTTTTATAAATATACATAATACAATTGACATTTCGCTTTGAACTTGCTAAACTACAGCAATTCCTCAAATCTATGGTTAATAAACTATCTCACCACATATCAAGACATTTTTTCTGAGTGCTTTGCATTAGAATTATTGCACTGCTTCTTAATTAGATAAAAACATAAAAGAAAAGAAAATTACTTTGCTTTCAAAAGAACAAGCTTTGGGTCCATAACCCACCAAAGACATGCACACACGAACAAAGCTTTGTTCACATTGAACATGAAGCTGGCTGTCAGAAACAGAGTCAACATTGAAAAAACAATGACACAAACAATGACACAAGTAAAATTATTTTGTGTTATTTTTGTCTCGCCAGGATGACAAGCTTTTCTGAGGCAGGATTCTCTCTCTTAATAACAAATAACTTCTGTCACATACTGTTCACATCAGATTGGTTTTACAAATCAATAGTGTCAAAAGTTGTTTAGTGCTGATGCACAGAAAATAGTAGAAAAATGACTGATCAGTACTTGCTTATTCCAATAAGTAAATTCTTTTCAATGAGTTGTGTGCTAATTAGTTTTTTAAAGAGTTCTTTAAACATAAAACTGCATGATTAAAAGTACTTCCTTTTTAGATATTATTAAGTTATGCCTTCTAATTTTAAGTAAACAAGCTTCAAAATGCCAATAGACAATGCAGATTTAATGATCTATTCCTGGTTTATTTGGCTGGGGGAGTTTGGGGTTTTTTGTCTGATTGGGCATTAGGGTTTTTTGGGGGTTTTTTTTGTTTGTTTTTTTTTTTAAGCTCTGAAATACAGAAATAAAATTCAGCCTTTGACAACCTAAGACTTTTGATAAACACAGCTTTCCAACATGACCTTACTTAATTTATTATAACAGATGACCACAACTTCAGGAAGGTTGCTTCTGTTTTCTCCACTTGTAAACTCTGAAATTATGAAGTTAAATGTCTGAAAACTATGAAGTCTGGCATGCAGTTCAAGGACAGGAGAATAAATGCCTAAACTTAGCAGCACACATTTTCCATTTAATGTAGATATTGTAATTAACTGTTTTGAATTTCATAGCTGACCAAATTTTCTGCAGCAGAAGTATATCACTAAATAAAGAAAAAATACTCTTAGAAAAGAGTATTTCTCAGTAGACAACCCCACCCCAAGTCCAGCCAGTCAATATACCCCTCACATGCAAATCCAGACTCAATATGAATACTCAATTATTATTCCATTTTTAGTGGCCTCTCCACTTGCACATTTGTGAATGTGCGTGTGATGAGGGGACAGGGGTCAAATTGCATCATGGACAGTAGGCTTCCTGACAGCTATGGGCCACCTGTTGTTCACAGACCACCACTTTATATTCACTTTACAAGAAACACAGAAGAGCCTGTGAACCTTATTTTTCCTTCCAAAGATTTGCCACTTCCCACTCAATGGACATCTCATTCTTTCCAGCTACACCAGATTGCCTTACCTCCTCTTCCATCACTGACACCTAACATCAATAGAAAGAAAAGGTTCCCTCTTTAGATGTATGATTACATTAATTGAAGATAAAGCCCAAGCTCTTGTGGCAAACAAAAGCTGAGGTCCAGGTATCAAGTTCCTAACCATTTTCTGGATGCAATGTCTTTAAATACAAAAAGTTGTCTGAATTCTTAATTCATGTCTCCTGAGCATTTAGTAATAACTGAAGGACACTCCATGGTATATATAAATCCCATAAGTGTACTGCATCAAAACCCAGAGTGACAGAGAATTCAGACACAGCTCCATTTCATCATAGCAGTTGGGATTCAGCAGTATACAGTTGAAAGAGGTTGTTTTTCAACAACCTTTTGCATGTCTGGCATATAATCAAAGACACTTAGTAGACCCCAAATCCCAGTGATCAAGACAACAAAACCACACATCTTGGACAGAAAAAAAATCTTTATTATTCCTTGACACCAAAAGGTAATTTACATCTGCTTTTCACTACTCTTGTATTATTTTAATTATTTTTTATTTACAGCAAACTGAGAAAGCCCTGTAGCACCTTCTTCTCCTTATTCTGGTACTTCACCTATCAGCAAGATATTACGGGCAGAAATACTCCATATATAAAAATAACACAATGTTTAAACAAGTGAAAAATATCAATGGCTATAAACTGGAAGAGGGTAGATTTAGATTAGATATTAGCAAGAAATTCTTCCCTGTGAGGGTGGTCAGACACTGGAACAGGTTGCCCAAAGAAGTTGTGAATGTCCCCTCCCTGGAAATGTTTAAGGCCAGGTTGGATG
This sequence comes from Antrostomus carolinensis, assembly GCF_000700745.2. Classification (NCBI taxonomy): domain Eukaryota; kingdom Metazoa; phylum Chordata; class Aves; order Caprimulgiformes; family Caprimulgidae; genus Antrostomus; species Antrostomus carolinensis. Next base: position 15,042 of record NW_010299622.1, on the reverse strand, counting down.
AGGCTTTGAGCAACCTGGTCTAGTGGAAGGTGTCCCTGATGATGGCAGCAGGGTTGGAACTGGATGGTCTTTAAGGTCCCTTCCAACCCAGACCATTCTATGAATCTATTAATTTCTTAACAATACTGAGATCTAATCTTTGACAAAATTGTTTTGAAGAATGATTTATCCTCACTACTTTAAAAAGAAAAAAAATCCCTTGCTGTATTTTTGAATCTGAAAGATGTTTTAATTTAAATTATTCAAAACACTTTCAGTAATTACTCTGGAAACTTATCTTTAGTACTGTCCTCAAAAATTCTGATCTCACATTTGTTTTTTTCAGCTGCAAATATTCCAGACCCTACTTATACTTTATACTTGGAAAGCACTTCATTTACTAATTAAAAACACTTAGAATTCTTTCCGTGGAAAAAATAAAAATAAAATTGATAGCACATCAGCATTGTATACTTCCGTGGACAAGAAGTAAAGAATTCCCTAACTACTTGAGGCAAGCAACAGATGTTGGGAGGAATTTAGACAGTATACCAGGATATATAATATACTGTCCTAACAGCAATGATCACAAGTAACACCTCAGATTCCATAATCACCTGTTTCTCTGCTGACTTCACTGTTCTGGTTTACAATGATCAGTTAACAGTTTCTTCATTTTAGGTTACTGGTTTTAGGAACTGATTATACAGCTGTAATTCGCAACTGGGACTGCTTGACACCAAATGCTATTTTGGGCCCACAGACCCTGATTGTGATATATTGAAAACTCTAAAATAAGCAAAGGTCTCCTGAAAAGGCATTTTCATTAACACAGCACTGTGAAATCTTCACTTCTAGTGCCAAAAAGTCAATACATCTGACACTACATTTTGAGAACACAAATATTTGCTATGAGTCGGTGTTCACGAGTGACAGATCAAACAAACTCAAACTGCACTACACAACCATTACTTCCTTCTTCCCAAGAAAAGGTAAATCAGAGATCACGTTCTATTTTCCCCCACCCTCCACGCTCACGAAAGGGGTACAACATCATAACAACAATTTGCTGCTTCAAAGCTCAAGCAATCCAACAACAAGAGAAGGTGAGGATGGTATTAAGTTATGCTGCTTAACTGCAGAGGTTCACTGTTAGAAAAAATTAAGATGACAAAGCTGCTTAAAGAGACAACCATGAGACAGAGACAGGATGGACAATCATTCCCTACCTTCACGCACAATGTCAGAAATAAGTTCTGGAACAACATCAATATATTTTAAAACTATTCAAAATACTTGGTTTAAAATAAGTAAACAAATTTGCATAGCATGCTTCCTGTTGTATAAAACTTAAGACATTTATTACCTTTCCCTGCGCTTTGCCCTAGTTAGTCTCCCTAGCTAAGCTTCCATCTACACTGCAAAACACAACTATAGGCCAGATACTTGGGCTTAACCAATCAGAGATTGAATCAATCCCAAATTTAATTTACAGCAGACTAAACTGTATTGGCTGGGTTAGTTCTCCACAGCAGTTGCCCTGGCTAGAGATCACCACAGCACTGAATTTCACGGTCCTTACCTCTCTCACCCAAAAGTTCTCTGTGTAATCAAACCTTATTTTTAGAATCATTTAATGGAAACTACACCATCTGCTATAATGCAAGTTTGTGAGCAGAGAGAAAACAACAACAAAAAAGACAACATGACTGAAAATTAAGATAAGTATGTTAGCTTACATTAACACCTCTTTTCTCCTGTTGTGCAAGAGTGTTGTAGACAGCACACAAGTGGAGTTGAAGTTGTAGAAAGGAACAGAGTGGGAGGCAGTAGTTCACATCGCAGTTTTGGGTGTGTGCTCCATACCGATGTGAAACCACAGAAGACAATACTGAAGGTCCTTAAAAATTATGTCACTGAAATCCCAAGTTAATAAAAAAATTGGTCTTCAAGGGCTGTAGCAGATGACATCATCTTTAAAGTGTTCTCTCTTCTGACAAGGACAACTCCATTGTTTAAAACATCACTAAGATAGAAACTATATGCATCTAGGTAGCTCTACACACACAGAGTTATTTAACACTACAGTTTTAAAAGTTATTTTATGTTACATTTTATAATATCCAGCTGTGGAATGCAAAAATGTATAGTGTACTAAGGTAGAAAATAAATAGCTAATTAAGCAAAAATGGGTCTTAATTGACAATATTTTTAATTTTGCTTAATCAATTTTTCCCTCCATGTTTTTATTAAAAAAATAAAAAGACAAAAGCTTAGTTTGTTGAAGACACTATAAAGCTTTCTATTCCTGAAGAATCTTGCAAGGAAGGTTTTACAAGTTGGGAAATCTTTGGCATTTCTGACGTTTTTGAGTCTACCTGAACAACTACAGTAAAACACTGACTAATAGGGACAAGGAAAATGATGCTTCTATGGTAAATATGAATTTGTATGTGCTATTAAAGAAGAAAGTGACTCAACAGATCAAAAGATTAATTTTCCCACCTCTCTCTGTACCCCCTCCAACTATCAACCTACTCCTCCTGTGAGCAGACAGTACAAATTGAATTCCACTGAAATCTATGTTTTTAATAGGCTGTTACCATTCTGGATACTGGTTTGAAACTATTCAGCTCCTGCCTGGAAAATTCACCCACATTCTCTCCTGCCACAGGTTGGCGGGGTGGGGAGTGGGGGCGGAAATACGATAGCTAGAGAATACAGCAACAGTCAGTTCTGATTACTGCAACAGTTCTCCAAAATTCCCAATTTTCAAAACTGTGCAAAAATTTCCATAACCTCTTTTTAATCCAAACGCTCTTTATTCAAATACCAAGCCCAATATTATAAAGTGGGACTGCATCATGAACTGGCTTAATTTGCTTCTGAAATGCAGATACAAAAAACACTAGAGAACCACAGAAATGCAAAATTTTAATTACTTGAGAAATTGCAAGTTATAGCCAAATAAATAATAACAGAGTACAATGAGCTGTGTACCTGAAATTCAACATTTATAAGGCTAGTGGATCTGCAAAAATAGAGAATCAGAAGCCTCTAACGTCAAGATGCTTTGAGGATAAAAACAAAGCGAAGATTAATTTCTTCTCCCTCTTCACAGGGATCCAACACATTTGTCTTCTGCATTCCAGAGCTTTGCATAGCTTCTGGGTTGTACAAATAATTCTTTTTTGCTATTCTCTTAACAGGAGTTCAGAATTCCTTATTTGCTCTGTATTATAAAGTCAGGTAACAGCAGGGATAATGATGCTCCACCCTTTGACCATGAAAGGAAAAAAGAGTAATTCACTTACCTGGGAAAATAGAAAGGACAGCCAACTACAATTAAATGGAACCAATCAGGCCTAATTAACGCATATGAGACCAAAGTGGAGTATGCTCTTTTATCAAGTTTAGATGAATAGCTATACAGGAACCAAACCAAGCTTACTCCTGTGAGGTTTGTCAACTAGCACTTCATCCAATACTCTCCAATAAGCTATGGATAAAGAAGGACTGCTCTAATGCATCAGAGTCATAAATTTTTAATTGTGTTTAAGCAAATGACTATTAAAGCACGTTCATGGAAGACAAAAAGATGCTTTAATCACCTAAATTCTATTGCAAACTTATGCTTTATTCTTACTTAGTTATGCCAATACAGCACAGACAAAATTAAGAGCTCCACTGTACAAGGTAATATGGTCTTTCGTGAAATGTTTAAAATTCAAATAAACGAGATAGAGAAAGCATGAGATAAAGAAAGATAATCCCTACTTCATAACATGAAAATGAAGCCCTACTCCAAGATCATGGGGAAAGAAATCAGTTTAACTGAAAACTCAAACTAGATTTCTTGAATAACAGAAGAGCTATCCTTTCTTTGTGGTAGCTGTTCTGTTACATTTCAGATTTATTAGCCACATTAGGAGACAACAGTTCCTGGAAAACGGACATAAAAATGGGATACAAATAAAAATACTGTAAATTCTTGCAGAATCATACCAAGGCAGAACTCAAAGCATGTATTAACTATTGGCCCTCTACCAATATTGTATGTGTTACTGCTCCAGATCTAGTTACTATCTGAGATTCAAATGAACAGGTAAGATAAGTGAAGCTCAGAAAAGAGTAATTTATCCCAGGATACATCTAGAGCTTCTTTAACAAAAGCATAGGGAGGCATACAAGATCACCTTCTGTAAGAGCCTGAGCATCCAAAAAGCACTGCAATAAGGTTTGGCTGTATCCTCTAGCTATAAGTTTAAGACCTATAATGTAGTTTTTATATTCACTGCAGAAGAGTTTTGCAGCATTCATGACACACTGCACCCCATTTCAGCAGAATAAGTATTCTATGCTGAAGTAGTCTAGGTACAATTCAAAGAAATGGAACAAAAAAAAAAAAAAAATCAATTAAAGAACTGATTGCTGCTACAATTTTACAACTTTATTATTATCATTTTCACCAGTCAGTCATGTTTTCTGCTCCCTTGGTTCACTTAAATGATCTTAAAATGAAAACCAAGGCATACTATAAAATGTTCTTTTCTCCAATAGTCAGAATAGTCAACCTAACAGATACATAAAGTTAGTCAGCATCACATGACACAACTAATTTTTCCTCTCAAGTTAATGCTCATAATTGCACTGTACCAAATAGCAAGAGAAGCAGAACATTATTTCACACAAAGTGATTATTAATTGTCATATCACTTTAAAATATCATTTGTTAACAAATGGTAACTGAAAAATTGGGTTTTTTCATAGCTTCTTAAAATATAATCAAGAATGACCACCTTTCTCCTAATATTTGAATGTCTATAATCAACTCCAAGAGCTTTTGCCAAGCTCTTTTTCTTTTGTTTTGCCATCTGATAGATACACTTGGACTAGATACTGATAGATACATCTAGAGGCATTTGACCACATTAGAAAGTCCACATTAAAAAGTTTCTGTATAATCATAGTCATGCTGGAAGATACGAATCAAAACAATGTCAATACTCGCGTTGCCTTTATTTACAGTTCATCTCCAGAGCCCTTTCAAACCAACACATTGCTTTCTTGCAGGATTATAATATCATATATGAGGCAGCAGCTGATAACATACAGACTGATGCCGAACTTTTGCTTAATACAAATGAAAAAATGAATAAAGAAAAAAAAATTATGGGCAAGTTAGCTAGAAAGGCTGTAAGGCAAGACAATTTTTTAATTTAAAAAAACTGCATACCAAAGAATGTTAATGAGTAAGAAGTCCCCTGAGACCACTTTTATACATTCTGCACTATTTTGAAGGCCTTGCTAAAGAAAACTGAGCTGTTCTCTTTTTTTTTTCAGTCATAGCAAAATTTGCAATCTGAAAGTATCTTATTCATCAGGCTACTTTACTCATTCACTTTTAGCCACTCAAGAGTTATCAGACTAGAAGTAGAGAAGCCAAAATGATCACAAGTCACAAAGTAAAAAATCTCAACGATACCTTTAACTTCTTCATAAATGCTATCATCTATTGGTTCACTGCTCACTTGTCCAACATCGTCATACTCCTCTTCCTCCTCCTCAGGAATAGTATTAGATTCCATATCTATGTAACAGCAGTTTAAAAAGTTAACATTTACTAGAAAAGAAAGCCTAAGCAGAAATTTATGCAAAATGAAAACATAATTCATCTTCTATGAGCTTGTGCAATATATTCTGCATATTTTCTTACAGTGTTCATAAGGAAGAGCTTTCAAGCTAAATATATTCCTGGAAAAAAGCAAAAATTTTGCAAAAGGAGAAAAGTCATGTAAAAGCTACAACATGACTGAGAACTAGGACTTGCTTTTCAAAATTTGGACAAGTGGGAATACTAGAAATACAAACATGACAGGTGTGTTAATGGACAGAACTACCATCACTAAGCAGTATAGGTAATAAAGGTTACTGCTCTACAGGCTGGCTTACCTTGTATTACAAATTTGACTTGCTGTACCCATTCCTCTGCTTCTTTGGGAGTGGCAGCTGTAAACTAATAAACGTTTATTAATAACTACTAGCAGTAATGACAAAAACACAACTACAATTTCATTAGCAATAAAAAAGAGGGACTATAGCATTCTCATAACTTCCTCAAAAAACCATTAGTAATTCTTTTCATGTCTTCTGGTACTTTTCTTGCAAGGATGCTTCTTATAATGTACAGCTAATTTTGACAAATTTACGTAATTGAAGGAGAGGATGATGGATTTGAAACTCTGATCAGCAGCTGGCAGCTGTGCAGAAAAAAGCTGCTTCTCTTCATCAATGTCAAAGCCAGAACTGATGAACAAAATTTGCCCTTGACAATTAGAAGACACCCATGAATTTCTTTAGACTGCTGGGTACAGTTTTCTTAAAAATGTTCTTGTCAGACTCCAACACACTACCTGACAGCTTAATTAACTGGCTTTCAACTGCAATCTCAGATATTTAAAACTTATTAAACTTACATTCCATATTGATGTCTAGCTGATAGATCTCTGAATTGCACAGCTGATATATGCCTTTACGTAGATTTTCCTTGCAAAGCCATGACCAATACAATATGTATTTAACACTAATATATATTTTATCTTTTTTTTACCATTTAATTCATCCAAGAAATCATGCAGACATACTATACAATAGATATTAAAATGCTAACATTGAAATGACCAATAGATAAAGATGATAGATTGCCTTGCTCTTGTCCAAAAAGATAATATTTGAACACATGCATACATATTTTAAATCAGATTTTTTTTCATAATATATGAATATACAATATAAGCAAGTAAGGTTTTCTTTTCTTCATTAAGATGTCAGTAAAAGTTGTTTTACTAAAATGCTAATTCAGTAACTGGAATTGTAACGGCTTTATCAATTTAATTTCAAGTCAACATTAAAAAGTCCAACCTGATAAATGCGCTTATCAGGAGCGGAGATTTCAAAACAGCAATCTTTCTTTGCATCCTTCCGAAGGCTATTATTCATTCTGATGGTGTAGCCCTCTAAGGCAAATTCACCTTTCTGTTGTTTGTCTGTTGGAGATAAAAAACAAAGTTAGAGCTTCATTTACAACAGTGAATGAAAGTGGCTCAGCAGGTTATCATTTATTCAGATTTTGTTTTCTGTTTCATGAATTTTACAGAGAACAGGGAGGTTTCTAGCAAAATTATTAGGTGATGCTTCTGGAGATAAGGCTTTATTTTAAAGGACAATGTACACAAAAGTACATTTTTCTGGAGGATGCCTAAGGAATTCCACAGGGGGATGTTTGCAGATGGTGGTCTTATTTAGTGAGAAGTGCATGTTATGACACTTGTATCTAGGGAAAGCCAAGAACTGGAACTTGCAAGACATGCTTCTTATAAATCAGTGTCTCTTTCAGGTTCAGTAAACCAATGGGAAAACCTGTCCAGCTCAGAACTTGCTGAGCTCCCTCCTAAACTAACCACTTCACTCAAAAAAATAAACTTCAAACTCATTTCTAAGCAATTGGAAAAGCTTCTTTTCACATTTTCCCACCCTATCCCAGATGTGCCTCCTTTCCACATGGCAGAAACACACAATGAATTTTGTTATAAATTCAGGTGTGTGTTCCAAAAGCATTTCTTTTAATACAGCAAATGTTTAATTAGCTAATAAAAGTACTGAGCCCTACCACAGTTTATTATGTAGAGCCATGTGGTTGTTTTAAAGACAATTCTACTTTTCAAAGGTTCTGGTTTATAAAAGTATCACTTAGAACAGGCCTCAGTTTAAATACACTGCATGTTGGGCAAGCAGCACCTGTGCGCTCCTGAGCTCTTAAGACCAAACCCTACATCTGATTTTATGTGTTCTGGCATGTTTTGGTGGATATTAAAAACAAACCAAAAAAGTAAAAGGTAAATCAGTTTTGCAGTTTCTGTAGATCACAGTGCAGCATTCTAATGAGTCACATTTTGCTCAGGCAAACAAAGTGCAGTTGCAAATGAAAGAAAATGCCATTAGTGTGGCACTCATTAACCATAGGTAATTAATGTCACAACAGCAAACTACTTAAAGTATTGCTGAACAGAACTTAGGTACAAATCAAGCATCCATTGCTTATGTTTGTCAACAAAAGCAGAAAAATTCTACAGTAGACAAATTAGGAAAAACTACAATTTTCACAATAATTTTGTCATCTTTCTGGAAATTTAATAGGAAAGCAAATCTTTTTTGCACGCCTGAGAGGGCAAAAACTGGCTAACACAGCAACACGAACATCAATGGACATAAGGACAGTCACTATAAAAATACTCTTGCTAGTAATCTTACATATGCATAGACAAAATCTTTGTCCTTCCACCTTTTTATGAACTCTCACCCAGGTCAACTAAATACCAAATAGCACAATCATATGAGAAAATCCAGAGCACTGTTCTATTTTCTCTCCTAGTCCCTTCCTCCATAGTAAGTTTTATTATGTCTTAATTAAGCACTAATAATACAGTACTAGTATTTTATATTTGCTGAATCCTCCACCCCTATATCAAACAGCACACAGATCCAAAATTCATGGAATTGCACCAAGGCAGATATTAGAAATAGTAACTTGCAATAGGTTAAATTTCATATTTCCATTACTTGTGACCTCAGGGAGAAGTGGAAGTGAAACACATTAATTTCTCACTCTTCCATGCTGGAGGTTTATCAAAGTCCAAGAAGAAAGGAGCACACAGGCAAAATAAACAAACATCAGGTCCAAAAGATAAAAAAAAATTTGGCAAGATAAAAATGAGGCAAGTAGTCAAATTTAGTCCCTTGGATTATTTCTGAGAGTGCTTCTCCATGATATGGATGAGCCCTTTGATGGTAATACAGTTTTACAGAGCTAATCTCAGATGATCTCTGTACTGGTACTCATTCTTTCAAAGAGGAATACAGTTAAAACAGAAAGATGCTGTACTTTGCACTGGAAGGGGAACGTGGTATATGGTGTCCATTTTGCATTTGATTGTTTTATTTTTTATACTATTTTTGTCTTTTCTCTCTGAACACATCGTTCCAGTGCTAACGAAAATTACCAGTACATACCACCAAAAATATATATATATCCTTTGCTATTAAATTCTTTCACTGACCTTTAAAGCAACAGACTAGTCATAGCACTGCTACTTTTGCTTCTAATTGTCTGTGCAGTAAAGTACACGTGATTAAAAGCCTAGTGTAGCATTACACATATGCTTAAAATGTTGACCGTGAGGCAATTTTGAGACAATGAGGCACTTCACAGCCCTGACCCAGAACCTGTTAAAGTTGAGAGAAAGATTCTCAGTATGCATTCGCACTCCCTGTGGCAGCAAGCCAGAGATAAGACCCAGTATGTCCTGAGAAATGGCTCCACAAATATAGAATGGCAGGACACAGGTCAGCTATAGCCCAACTGCATGCTCTGATGGTGACAAGCAATGGAGGCCTACAAATCCCAGTTGCTCTTGCAGAATACACCTTTCCAGGTAGGACTGGAGACCAGCCTCACCACCTGATGAACATGGAGCAAACCATGGGCACAGTAGCCAGATGCAGGCTTGAAGGCAGGGCCATCTTGTGATCATCAGACTGAATGATCATCTCAGCAAAGGCTTGCAGCTAAATAGGTGTGCAGAGAGACCTGGGCTTCCAGCTTAAATCTGCCATGTGAAGTTAGTGCCACAGTGGCTTCCGTGAACTTTCACATTCAGAGTTATATTGTTTATATCAGAAATATTTTCTGGAGACTGCCCTTTAGGGAGAGTTAAACAGGTTTTGATGTTTAAAAACTTTGAAGATTTAAAGATATTACTTGGAGACTTAAAATTAGATATAGTTGGTTTTTATGGTGGGAGCCTTAAAAGTGGCATCAGGAAGCACATTTATATTTAACAGAAATTTCACTTTCCTTTTGAACTCCCAAATCAGAACTGGAGTTTTGCCTAGGCAGGAATACAACAGCATATTTTGGAGGTACTACGGAGAAATGTGTGGGTGGAACACACTTCTCTGAAGAATGATAACATTCTTGCTGCCTCTTATTTTCTCAAGATAGGGCTTTGCAATTCAACAACGGGACAGCCTTAAGTTGTCCCACAACAACAGAGAACAGAACTGCAAAAGTATAATACTATCAGTCTTGTAAAAACAAAAAAGGATCATGAACATCCTCAAGCATAAGTTGTTCCACAATTAGGTCAAATCTCATTTCAGAATAAGCTGTTATTTGCTCTCATCTCCTCCTCCTCTTCCATTTTCCCCACATCAGGCACACAACAGAAAAATAAATCTAGCTTTGTGTAGATCATTTTGCATCAGGAATTTAGAATTGTAAAAAGCCAGTATAACAGAGTGGAGAGTCAAGCACTAAGTATTTTAAAAAAAAGTCAAAACTAACATGTAGATATTTGCAAGAAATAAATATGGGGGCACTATATTTAAAATAGAGAAAATACAGATCTGAATGAAATTTGAGAGCCACTTTAAACATATTTCTTACTTATAAACTTCAATTGTCCTAAAAATAGCAAAATGTTGTTAACAACGGAAACAGGGCCAATATTATATTGGGAGAAAAAAAAAAGTCTCAAGGGAAGCAGAAAAAAGGGATTTTGAAGTAACCTTGCGTAACTGAGTCCATGGGAACTTTTAAAACAAAGAAGGGTAAACCTTCCACAGGGTCTTGAAATGATTCGGTTGTAAATTTGAGGCCTAAGGCGATGTGCCCATATTATTAGCACATGTAAAAAGAATTAGTGCATTCTGAAGAACAGAGAGGACTTGGACAGTGGAAAGGAAAGAAGTTACAGAGAAAGACATAAGGAACAAAGGCAAACAGAAAGATGTCAGAGACTGATAAAGTATTTATAGATACTATTAGAATCTATAATTTAACTCTCTTCATCTTGAAATTAGGACCCTGTAGGATCTTATGGTTTACATGGCTTCATGCAAAATGGAGTTTCACATACTTTTCCATATGCAGGATGTCTGCTTTCTAAAAATAGTAAGTGTCAGTAGCTCCAAAATGGTAATTCCTTTTCCAGCTTTTGGAATGATCCTTTCCAAATGCATGCATACGAGTTCTTCCCTTTTAGACAGAAGATCTGAAATGCACTCACTTTTTTTTTTCTTTATTCTAGTCATCTGAGAAATCTAAATTTTTAAAAAATTGAAGAATTTGAGGCAATGATTGAAACACACTATTTAAGGCACCAGTTTGTTTATATTCAGTTTGTTTATACTCAATAGTTAATTTTTAAATAATGCACTATTAATAGCAAGTGTGCCTCTCAAGGTCTCAATTTAACGTTCTCATAGCAGAAGATTCAGCACTCATTAGACAGATACCTTTGATTGCCATCACCCTGCTACAACAAAGTCCTATAGAATATTCACAGTTCCTGTGGATTTCAATTATGGATTCTGTCAAAAGTAAGGTCTAAACTAAACAAGGATTTTTCCCTTTCCTATGTGGTTGTTCAGAGAGGGAGGATTAAAAGAAGGAGGTTTGTAGCTAAAATCAAAATGATACCTCAACAGCTTTCCATCGAGTTTGTGTATCTTTCCTCACTGCTAGAAGAAGAATTTGCAAGCTTAGCATGTGGCAGAAATTCCAGTAGTCTGGTCATCCATTGGCCTGGCCATCACTATCTTACCACTCAGAGAGATCCAAAATTTTTTTGTCCATGTTATCTTATTTTTATTTTTTTTTTTAATTTAAAAAATAGACTCTTCTAAAAGCTTCTGAATTACCCCCTTTGTCAACATCACGTTACTGGCAGGCAGGCAGATACCATTTTCAGGTTATAAAAATTAAAATAAATTTTTTGTGCCCTTTAACAGGGGAAAAAACTACTATGATGTTATCAATTACTGTCTTGCTAAATATTTAGCTGATCTCTCCAGTTTGCTGGGACAGAAGGGCATGTAACATGGTGGCCTAGTGAGGAAGAAGTAATGAAGCCATTAATTCATTCACTTATAAAGAACAAATCAACTTTCCTTCTTCATATGCACTTTGAAGTCTGAAAGGTGGATCAGGCAAGCTTCTAGAAATCCAAGCCATCTCTGACATTTGAACACACTCCTCTCCAATGTTGTGGGCCACATGCTGGCAGCAGATATTGCAGCACAAACACAAATATAAATGTGCTTCCTGCAATACCTATTTCTGATATGTAATTAGGCCAGACCTTTAAGCCTTGTTCCTCCATCTACTCCACATATCATTGATCAGGGGAAAAAAAACATTGTTTCACTACCCAATGCCACATCAAATGTACAAGAAAATAGAGGAGGAAACAGGGAAACAAGATACTCATTAGACTGCAGGCATCGCAACTGTTAAAAGGATGCTTGCAGTCTCTTAGGTGAACACACACACATACACAAACACACAGTTATTTACTGTATTTTCCCAGGCTTTAGCTTGTACTGTATTCTCTTGTACTATGCCTCATATTTTTCATCATTCAGGTCTGAATAAATTATTCTTAAACTTTTAATTACGTGTTTGGGAGTTTTATATGCTTACATACTTCTTGCTTTCCCAATGTAATGAAGAACAAAGTTAGACGAATTAAAAGTGTTTTGGAAACAACAAATCTACACAACCTAATAAAAAGGCATCCTATAGCCTCACATTTAGCATTCAGTTACATTTACACTGATATTTAAGCATGAAAATCAAACCTTGGCCGACAAAATATACACTGCACCAGACACAAAATAACCTCCACAGATTGTCTACGTGTCTGGTTTTAAAAACATATACAACACAAAACATGACAAGCAGGACCTAGAAATCCTTGCTGCCTCTCTGCGTTACATCCCACAACATACAGGCACTAGCACTCCATTATCCATTAAAAAGTGACGCAGGCAGCAGGATGGAGCCCATATGGAATCCCCCTTCTCCCTTGTCTTTTTTCAAACTGGTTCACATTGACAAGGGGGAATTTTCTTGTTGTGTGAATCAGCCCTGGAAGTTGTCAGAAACCAGGGCCCAGCTAATATTAAACATCTGCAGACACTGCACAGGCTAGGGCAGGCTGGCATCATTTAGATGCCAACCCAACAATTCAGGAGGTGGCAGCAGTTTGCATGAAGCCACCCAAATGCACGCTTCACTGCTGTTCTACAGTTGGTAAGAACGCACCTTCACTTTCTACATGGCCCATTATCTTGTACAGCACCAAAGGTCACAGCAAAAGAAGGGTCCCAATATGACAGCATACTACAGCAGGTACTGCTGCTGGCCTTGATATGAAATGGGAATGAAAGTGGGAATGAAAACAGCTTCAGGTTCTTCTAGCAACTAAATGCCAGATCTCCTCAGGACTGTCTCATCACACACCTCACCCATGCTGACAATCTGTAACTAAACAGCATAAAAAACAGCAGCATGTATGTTCACAACCACCAGCACAACCACTTAGTTTCGAAAGCAAACTAGTTTACCATGGAACTACAGCAATCCCTGGTATCCCACTTCCACACAATGACGGCAACATGCTTCTGCACTGGAATCACACACAGAATCACAGAATGTTAGGGACTGGAAGGGACCTTGAAAGATCATCTAGTCCAATCCCCTTGCATGTACTATGGCATCAGTGGGATGAAGAAAGTACTTCAAATCAGTCTAAGAAAAAGCTTTCTTCTTTAAGGGTAAGTTCTGGAGTGACTGTTAGTCATCCCAGATCTGCAAGACAAAATGATTCCACAATGCTGCAACCGTTTTTCTATGCTAACAGCACCAGTCATGTGGAGGTAGCCAGAAATTCATGCAGCTCATTTGTTTGCTTCCTCCATGAGCTACTGTTTGGAGTCTGGCCATGCCTATACAATTCACAAAAGATGCTCCATGGACTATATGCCTCTCCCACACCATTAGGATACAGTTGGGAGAATCTTCCCCAAACAATCTGCAGCCTACAAAAGCTGTAAAGGTATAAGCCAAGCCATATGTCTATAGATTCATAAAGGAAAGAGATCCCACAGTGTATTACAGTGAATTCCTAACATGACACCAACCTGCCGAGTGCTAGGGAACATGCTTCCATGTATCTGAACTTTCAGCACAGGTATTAGAAAAGACAATTCAGCCTTGATAGTCAGGTTATTGCAGAAGAAAAAAAAATGGGTTGAGAAAGGGGAAGTGGGCAGTTTTCCAGCCTTACGCCAAAGACCATACACTAGAAAGCATAAATAATCATTAGCATAGGTACAAGAGAAACAGAAAAGTAAAAAATACAAAGCTTTTTTTTTTTTTTGCAAAAACTAGCAGATGAAAAGCCAAAGATTTAAAAACCCAGAACAATCTTTAAGAATTAGCCATATATTCTGACCAAAAAAATTGCCATTTTTTAAGTACTATGTTTTTAAGTACTAGATAATGTACAACTATATATAAACAAACAGCACAAGGTATTTTTCCAGAAAAACAAATTGTTATTGATAAATCAGTGTCTTGCCACAGCTCCTCAAAATTCTTGAAGAAAGATTGTTTATGTTTTTGAAGCTTGATCAATCTGTAAATCCCAAGGAATGAGTAAAGAGGAGAAAAAAAAAACACAAACATTTAGCAGATACACTAACAAACCTCTGGAAACAAAAAGAATATGATGGGAAACTGTATCAGGATGAAAACTGGACTTACAATTTGATCCTTACTTTATTTCTTTTTTTTTCTTTTTTTTTTTTTTTTTTTGAGACAGGATTCTTTTAAATGAGCCAGCATATTGAAGAATGAAATAAACTGGACCAAATTAAATTAGATTCTGAATAAAACAATAAAAAATAACTACCTGCAGTAGAGTCACTGGGGTGGGGGGGGGAGCAGGAATTTTTTTGGTAGTGGGGGAAGGGCCGCCTTGTGAGAGTGAAAAGCTCCCCTGGCTCCAAGGCGGAGACCCCCCAGGGCCAGGCTGGGCTAATGAGCACGAAAGAAACGCCTCTGTGAATCCATATTGGTGAGGGGAAGGGCTGACCTGAAAAGAAGTAGGTGTGGTTATCTATGTACCTTATCTGGAATATTGTGTCCAGTTCTGGGCC
>NW_010299621.1:493-7709 GCF_000700745.2 Antrostomus carolinensis | reverse complement strand
GGACCCACCACAGGGCTGTTGGTGGCCCGTTCAGGTGAGTCTCTGGTTGTCCCCGTGGCGAGGAGCCTCCATGTCCCCATCCCACAGCACAGGGCTGCAAGGCTCCCTTGCCAGGAGCCCTCAAACACCTTTCTCCTCCTCCTCGTGCTGCTCCTTACGTTCCTCCAAACCCCACGGAGCGACCATACCGTCTGCCTTCAAATCCCTCCTTAAAGGTCACCTCTGCCACGATTCCCACCCAAAAACTGGCAGGGGGGGAGGCAGCTGCTGTGGGCAGACCACCTCTGCGGCACTGCCCATCGTCCTCACACCCCCTCCCATGGCCTCCCACCCCACCTCAGGCTGCTGGTTTTTGGGGGGCCGGTGCTCTTTGTCGTGTGGTTTATACAGTACCCAGCGCAGGAGAGCTCAACCCTCCCGCTGTCACTACTGACATAAAAATACAGAAGAGAGAGGTCCTGTTAAGAGGGTTCAGAGATCTGGGTGAAGCCCATATTTGATGTTTAATTGTGAAATTCTTTGAGTACGGCTTCAGGAACAGTAGGATTTGGGTGCCTGTTTCAGGCTTTTGTGCTTTACTCATCATCTCATCCCTGGTTCTTTCATGGTCACTGCTGCTCAATCTCTTTTTGTTTCCCCAAAGCTGTAAATCTGTTGGAGTTTGTGATGAGCTGTGTGGGTAGGACAGGAGTTGATTAGGAGTTGATACCCACAGTATATTTCAGATGGATGAGGACAATGTGCTACAGCAGAGCCATGGTCCTGATAGTCTTTCCAAATGGTGTTAGTCCCAAGGTTTAAATTGTTAATGTATAATAAACTGACAGTGTTTGCTTTTTATTTTTGGTCAGCAGAGGCTGAGGACTCAACTAAGAAGATCCCTGGGTATCGGTTGCTGGAATATTCAACTGCTGAGTTCTTCTTACTAAACCCTCACACATCCTGGACCACGGATGGGGCCGTGGTAAGTATCTTTGTTCTCTGTGTGTACTGTACAAGTTGTTTATTCAACCCCAGAGCCCATCACCCTTATTTGCTTATTCCGTGAGCATTTTAAAAAAAATTCTGATAGATTTTTTTCCCTCCTTTCTCAAGTACACAGTAATTTCAAAGCTAGTTTTTGCTCAGTTGCCAGAAATTTAATCGAGAAAATCAGACTAAATATAAGCATTTCTTTTATAAAAAATGTTCAGGAGCAATCAGATGAACAATGGTGTCAGCAATAAAACTTTGAGTGAAATTGGACTGGCACTGGCTGACCCTGGCTGTAATCTTTGTTCTTGCGTATTGGACTTAATGTCAATAGGTTAGTCACGGTGACATCCTTCAGCCCTGAGAATTGAGGGCACCAGGCATCTTCTTCCCTGGCCACAAACAAACTAACAACTTCAAATGCCTCTTAACCTTCATCTCCATGAGCTTCAAAGGATCAGCATGAAATGCATCTTCATCCCTCATAGCAGCAGAAATCCAAGGACAATACAATCAGTGGGCTCAGGGGCTGCACCTCCTCTTCTGCAAATGTCTTCTTTTATTCCCCTTCCTTTAGAAGGTAAGGAGATGGGAAGGCACTCAGTATTTTGGTGTAGACCCTTATTTCCTCCAGGTATTTATACCTGTGATAGGGTAGATCCAGATTACTGGTGTGAAAAATGTCCAGGGAGACTAAGATCACACTTGGAGTAATTTTTTTGCGTTTGTTTTCTATTTATTGCTAGAGTTCAATAGGGGAAAATTTTGGTACCCAGTAACTTTTCCCTCTTTCTGTGTTTGTATTTATTTTCCTCTGATGCTTTCTCCTTTTGCTGTGGAAACTGCACACAAAAAGCAGTGTTAAAGGAGTGCCAGGTTTGAATAATTCAGCATTTCAGAGTCAGGATGTTCGGAGTGGCAGATGACCACCTAACACTTGTGCTCTTTATTTCTTTTCATTAACGCTGTATCATTAACTCTGTTCCCTCATTAAAATGAGATGCTACAATTCGCCAGAGGTAGTGAGAAAGCAGAGGAACAGCTACGCTCTGTCCAACCGCGGTGTAAAC
Organism: Antrostomus carolinensis; assembly: GCF_000700745.2. Lineage (NCBI taxonomy): Eukaryota > Metazoa > Chordata > Aves > Caprimulgiformes > Caprimulgidae > Antrostomus > Antrostomus carolinensis. The sequence continues at coordinate 5,667 of NW_010299621.1, read as the reverse complement.
GTGGAGCAATAAAGGGGAGTGATAGTAACTGCTACCTGGGATGGGGGTGAGGCTGTTGTTACACTGAGGGTACGTGCAAGTAGTTGCTTAATATTCCACGGAGGTGTTTTGTGTTTCTTGGGCTGGTGCCTGGGGAAATACCATCCACTGCCTTGCAAAAAGAGGAAATCTCTCCAGCAGTGTGCTGAACTCTAAGTGAAGTAAACTCTGAGTAAAGTAAAGGTTAATCAAAGTTGTGTCTTGCTGAAAGGAAGTTAAAAGCTTAATTGTTCTCCTCGCACGTGTGGCCAGAGGCTGTGTGCAGCCAAGAAGGATCAGTACTACTGCAAGTGTTAAAGTGACCGTGCTCGTTGCTCACTGCTGGCTGTTTTTACTCAGGGAATTCAGTTTCCAGCTGCTTTCCAGTTATTCTTCAGCCAGCCCTCTATGTCAGTGGTGATTCGGGTGTCTCTGCAGCTTCTAACCTGCCCACAATGACCAACCTGTTGGAAATGCCCATCTCTCACTCCTGGCCTCAGGACACAAGTATTCCTTGGAAGATCTGGACCAGAACACAGTGTCTGATAAACCTGCACATCCCCTTCTCTTGCAAAAAACCTTTTGCTAACTCACTTGTATGTACAATGCTTGAGTAGCAGGTCCAGATGTATCTCAGTCCAAGTTTTAATGGTCAAGAACATGAGAAATGCAGTGGGAACTGGCTTTACAGGTAACAGTATGACATGGAAGAGCATGAGGGTGAAAACTCAAGCACTGTTGAAGGTGACATTCATTGAACAGAACAGTTTAGCTTTTATCAAAGCCATTTCAGGTTGAAATCAGCATGAAACTCTAACTGAGCCATCAGGATTTAGTTCTTTGTTCAGACAGGAGATACAGACTTTGAGGGTCAAGCTCTTGTAGGCATATATCTCAGCAAACAAGTCCTTCAGCTTCTCCTTGCTGTCAGTACCACCTTGTAAGTATGTGCCATTCCTTTAAGTAGTTGACTTTCTGGATCATCAGGTTCCTCTGATGCTGCGCACAGTGTGAGATCTGAAGCCTGTGATGGACCTTCTCACTAGACCACTGTGTGCCAGCAACACCTCTGGGCATCCACTTCCCAAGGTGAAGCACAGACAACAGATCTTTCTTAGAATCTTGGTTGGGAAAGACCTTTAAGATCAATGAGTCCAACTGTTAACCCAACACTGCCAAGGTCACCACTAAACCATGTCCCTGAGCACCACATCTACATGGCTTATAGATACCTCCAGAGATGGTGACTCCACCACTTCCCTGGGCAGCTTGTTCCAATGCTTGACAACCCTGAAGTGTTAGAGATGTTTGAATCTGTTTGAAGATGTTTGAATCTGTTTAGAGATGTTTGAACCTGTTTAAAGATGTTTGAATCTGTTTAAAGATGTTTGAATCTGTTTAGGAAACAGACTGCTGTTTCTGACCTGCCTTAGTGAAACGAGGGAAGGACAAAAGCGGTAGCTGGCATCTCCTGGAACGTGGTAGCTTTGCAGTCCCTGAGATGGATTGCAGCTTCTGATGCAGATTTGAAAGCTGTCTGCTCTCTCCAGAGCCTTGGTCCAGGCTGTGTGCAGAGATAACCTCATCCTAGGTTTTGTCTTCAGCTTTTATTTCTCAGGTCAGCAAATACCTCAGAAATCACTGAAAACATGCGTGAGGAACACACCTGGAAAGAGAGAGAAATGGTTGTTTGTCAGGCACTGGCTTTCCCAGTCAAAGGCAGGCTGTCTATCCCCTGTTATACCATCTTCATTCTATGTGTGACTGCAGCAGCGTGGACTGGCACTGCTGGCGTCACAGCTAACACAGCGCTCTGCACAGGCTCTGCTTTTTCTTGTTAAGGCACAGGGCAGGAAGACAACTCGCATTCCAGGGCCTGTTTGATAGCGTGCCACAACCCGAGCTAAGCAGGTGGCAGGGTGAAATATAAAAGGCTTGCTAAACAAAGAATTTTTATTTCCTGGTTTGTGCCTTCAGGGGAGGAATTATGAAAGCAAAGCAGAAACCTGACAGCCCAAGAGCATCCAGGATTTTTAAATGAAGGGTTTTATTGTTCTTTTATAAAGCTATGCAGATTAATTACAATTTACAAATAAAAGAGGTTTTTGCCATGATGGACCGTTAAAAAAAAAACACCAAACAAACAAACAAGCAACTACCAAATGACAAAATGGTTCATTATACCTTAAGAAATTGGTTTCTAAAGCTGCCTGAATATACTGTCTTCATCCACTCGGCTCTAGCTGGGAGACTGCGAGCGGTGAAGCTGGGTTAGAGCACAAGCTCTTCAATCTCAGGTAGTGAGAAACGCTGCACGAACGCAGCAGCTAAAACATTTTTGCTTGTACTGCTGACAATCGCCCTGGCACCGTGCGAGGGTTTGGGGTGACACGGTGCTGTGAGCCCAAGGCTTGGCTTCATCTCCTTTGATAACAGCCGCATCCAGCAGCCACCGCCTGCCCCGCGCTCTCTGGGTTTGAAACCATCCTGCTTAAGCAATAAGCACCCCTTGCATTTCTGAAATTAATAAAGTTGGTTTGAACCTCAAATGTCACTTATTTGCTTTCCTATTTTCATAGGTGATTTCACTAAGCAGGAGCACTTGCTAATCCTACACTCACAGAGATAGAAGGTCAAAGTTGGTCAGTGAGCCAAGAAATACCATATCAGGGTTTCTTTCCTCTCCAATTGAAAGAGGTATAAATTGTGGAATTAGTGTATTGATTGAAGGCTACAACTTCAAGCAATCAGTTTTTCTGGCTTGACAAGATTATTTTATCCTACTTTTCTTTTATTATTATGTGTTGTATTTGAGTCATCCTTCAGGCAGATGAAGTGACAGCTTGATTTAACTCAATAAAATCCACCAGTTAGGAAACCTACTGAGCCGAACAAAAGATGAAAAGGGCTGCGAGGGGAAGGTGCAGCGTTAGTGTAAGCAAGCATAGCATGCTGAACGGAGACAAGAGTCACTGAAATTACGCTCTAATCAATGCATTTCTATGGAAACTTGGGAGAAATTTGTAAGACCTTCGTGCTGGGCCAGCGAACAGGTAATGCTGGTTTTCTGGGGAAAAAAAAAAAGAAGTAAAAATAAAATTTCTGCAAGTGAGTACCAAAAATAACACTGCCAGTGTGGCTGTGCTTTTGTGTAACGGCAAAAAAAAAATAGATAACGTTGCTTTTCTGACAGATTTGAAAGGAAATGCTTAACCAAGGCGTTTTAATTGTGTGGTAATTAAGCGATATCAAGTTTTTGGACAGCAGGTCTTTGCTACATATTGATAAACACAAGTTTATTTTGCATGTGTAGCAGACACGGGATGTTGAGCTGAGTGCAGAGGAGAACAAGGGGATGGAGGAGGAGAGCCAGATGATGAGGGGATGGAGCATCTCCTGTATGAGGAGAGGCTGAGAGAGCTGGGACTGTTCAGCCTGGAGAAGAGCAGCCTGAGATGGGATCTGATCAATGTCTATAAATACCTGAAATGTGGGGGCCAAATGGATGGGGCCGGGCTCTTCTCGGGTGGTGCCCAGTGACAGGACAAGGGGCAATGGGCACAAACTGGAACACCAGAAGTTCCAGGCAAACTGAAGAAAAAACTTCTTTCCTGTGAGGGTGCCGGAGCCCTGGGACAGGCTGCCCAGAGAGGGTGTGGAGTCTCCATCTCTGGAGATGTTCAAACCCACCTGGACACTTCCCTGTGCAACCTGGTGGCAACTGGTCAACCTGCTTTGGCAGGGGGGTTGGACTGGATGATCTCCTGAGGTCCCTTCTGACCCCACCAGTCTGGGATTCTGTTACTGACTAAAATGAGTATTTTTCAGCTGCACACAAGAGTTTTTTTCTCTTGATCTTTTCTGAGTTGGCCTGTGGAGTAAATAGCACAGAAAAAGGACGATATAAGGTAGAGATCTCTTCCTCTTTCTGTTTGCCAGAGGTCCTGGTGCTCATTCAATCTGGTTCTGAAAATGTGCTTAAACTGAGGCCCGAATAACTGACCCCTTTCTCAACTTACCTGCGTGGGACATAGGTGAGCCATGCAGATTGTAATACACTGCAGGACAGTGGAAACTTGCTGAGATGAGTGTCTGAGGTGGACCATGTTGACTGTTGGTGTGAGGTGGAGGTGGCCAAGGTGTAGCAGCCAACACCAGCAGTAAAATTCGGTACAGATGTTGCCTCTGGGTTTCAGTGGTGCAGCCGTATCTACTCACTGATGCTGTTTTCTCAGAAGATGGGAATGGGATAAATGTTATGTTGATGTGTAAAAAAAATGGATCTCAGCGTGTTATTTCGGAAGACAAAGTAGAAAAGGGTAACTTGAGACATGTTATTTTTGTAATTGTTGAGTCCTTTCTCCTTTTTCCATCGGAAGCCCCTAAGTCTCATCTAACATTGTTAGTTGCACTGTTCACTCAGTATTTTTCTCTTTACTCGGTGGAGAGCTGCCACTGATCTGTTCTGAGCAAGGGAAGTGACTCCTTTCAAATGGGACAGGGACACCCCTGCCATTCCAGCTTCTCTTGTTTCTTTGGAAATAACAGTTTAGTTGTCACGCTCTGAGCGTTCATCACCTGTGAGCTGGTACCAAGCAGTACCTGGTGAGATACTTAGTGTAAATATCCCAGCTTTATGGTCTTCTGCAGGAGCTGTAGGTGAGTGTATATGGCACAATAAATCTGAATTGCAGCACCTTGTCCTGTTCTGGAAGCTTTCTGAGGCTGTTGATGCTGCCCTCAGCAACTGGCCTTGATTTCCTTTGGGACCATGTTACTGCTTGATTTGTTTCTTTAAAGAACTTCCCCCAGAAGCAGGAGAACACAACTCTGACCATAAAGAGGTCACTGGTGTTTCACCTCTTTCCAGCTGGAGGGAAGGGGTGGTCTGGCAGCGGGGTGTGGGCCGAAGGGGAGTGCTGCCCTTCCACAGGTCACAAGGATGCGATGCTTTGGTGGTTGCACTTGGCTGGCACTGGGCTAGGGTAAGGAGACTGGGAGGGTGAGAGAAGAACCATTTAATCACTGACATAAAATAAAACTTAAATAATAATTATATTAAAATAGTAATGTTAATAATAATAGTAATAAAATATGCAAATGAGTGACACCCAGTGCCATTGCTCACCACCCGCCCACGAAGCCCGGCCCGTTCC
>NW_010299621.1:0-206 GCF_000700745.2 Antrostomus carolinensis | reverse complement strand
AATCCCAGCTGGAACCAATCCCCAGTGCCTTTTGAGCTGCTGAACAGAACCAGCTCTGGCCCAGCCACACATCAGGACAGATGCCTTAGTGGAGCTTTGTCTGGATGATGGGGCAAAGGCTTCTTGGTGCCAGGGGCTTGGGGAAAGCAGCTGGGGTTTTGCTGGGAGGGTGACCATCTCCCAGAGAAAGGCTGACAGGGATCTGC
>NW_010299620.1:0-223 GCF_000700745.2 Antrostomus carolinensis | reverse complement strand
ATCCTGCCAGGGTCTCCTCCACAGCCGGACCCTGGGAATGGGACAGGCACACAGGTGCCAGGCTGGGGCAGAGGGAAGCCAAGGGGGTTGCAGTGCGCTCGGGGAGAGGGGGGCCAGGCTTGGCAAGGGCTTTTGCTGCCAGAGAGAAGGGCTCTCTTGTATCGTGCCAAGAGCAGGGGAGGCTCAGAGCTGCCTTTGTTCCGAGGGGAGCAGACGGCGGCTG
>NW_010299619.1:777-1029 GCF_000700745.2 Antrostomus carolinensis | reverse complement strand
CGGTCCCTAGCAACCGGCAGGGAGAGCGAGAGGCCACGCCCCCTTATCGACAAGCCCCGCCCATTGATACCGACCAGAAGCGAAGCAGCAGGGCCCCTAGCAACAAGCCCCGCCCCTAGCAACAAAACCCCGCCCATTGATACCGACTGGAAGTGAAGGGGCACTGATCCTAGCAACAAGCCCCGCCCATAACTACCGGTACAGTGAGCAAGAGGCCACGCCCCTTAGCGACAAGCCCCGCCCATGGATACC
>NW_010299619.1:0-753 GCF_000700745.2 Antrostomus carolinensis | reverse complement strand
AGCAACAAGCCCCGCCCCCAGCAGCCGGCAGGGTGAACGAGAGGCCACGCCCCTTAGCGACAAACCCCGCCCCTGGATACCGCCTGTCCCTAGCAACAAGCCCCGCCCCTGGAGACCGACCGGAAGTGGAACTGGAATTGATTGTTAATTGATGTTAATCGATTTTTAATTGATTTTAATTGACGATTAATTGATTTTAATCGGTTTTAATTGATTGTTAATTGGTTTTAATTGATGTTTAACTGATTTCAAAGCCCAGTTTCTCCAGTTTATTGTTAATTTTAATCCCATCTCCGTTATATTTTCCTGTAATTCACTTTTTTTGGCTTGTTGGGAGCACTGGGAGGCACTGGGATGTACTGGGAGGGGTTAGAGGGGCACTGGGAGGCACTGGGATATACAGGGAGGGGTTAGAGGGGCACTGGGAGGCACTGGGATATACAGGGAGGGGTTAGAGGGGCACTGGGAGGCACTGGGATATACAGGGAGGGGTTAGAGGGGCACTGGGAGGCACTGGGATATACAGGGAGGGGTTAGAGGGGCACTGGGAGGCACTGGGATATACAGGGAGGGGTTAGAGGGGCACTGGGAGGCACTGGGATATACAGACAGGGGCACTGGGATGCACTGGGAGGGGTTAGAGGGGCACTGGGAGGGCACTGGGTGGCACTGGGAGGTACTGGGAGGGGTTAGAGGGGCACTGGGAGGCACTGGGATATACAGGGAGGGGTTAGAGGGGCACTGGGAGGCACT
>NW_010299618.1:1168-1434 GCF_000700745.2 Antrostomus carolinensis | reverse complement strand
TGCGGCTGATCCTACGTGGGAGCGCAGTGATGCCAGCACAGGGTCACCCGCTCCCCAAGCTCCGGCATCAGTGCCAGCGGCACCGCGCGCTTGCCTGGCACCTGCTCCGTGAGGATCCCGCTGCCGAGGGAAGAAACCGTCTGGCTCAGCACTGCCAGAAACAGCCAATTACTGATATAAACCAATTAAAGCAGCAGGATTTATCCCAGCGCCTTCCTCGCTGCCATCCTGCTTGCTCACCCGCTCGGAGGCGGCTCCGCTACGGC
>NW_010299618.1:0-1143 GCF_000700745.2 Antrostomus carolinensis | reverse complement strand
CTGAGTGAGGCTCAGGGGGCCCACGGGCACCCCACGTACAGCTGGGAACGGCCCCAGTCCCCCAGCGCTGAGCCCAACCCACCTCCCCAGCAAGTCCCTCTGCCACCAAAGCATCCACCAGCCAGACTGGGGACAACGTGCTGAAGGGCTGAGACAACTTCTGGTCTCACCCACAGCTGCCAGCTGCACCCCATGTCATGCCTGAGCTGAAACACAGGGTCTGATGTCCCAGTATGAACCAGTTCTGCTGCGGGGACACTCGCTCTGGCCTCACTGGTTGCTCTTGAGCAGGACTGGTCCATGCACCCCGTGGTGTTCGCAGCCCCATCCCTACAGCACTGGCTCTGCCGGGGACCACAGCAGGTCTCCAGCTGCACCCAACGGCTTCTCGTGCTCACCACCAGGTCCCTGCTTACTGGTGACCATGGAGGTCATGGAGGTGACCAGTGAGTAACACTGAGATGACCATGGAGGTGACCAGCCAGATGCAGGAGGTTCATTTTGGGGTGGCAGGGGACCCAGATTGCTGGCTGCAAGGCACGAGTACCCCAGTCCAGCAGCGGGCTGGACACAGACCAGAACCTGCATCCCAGCTTGGTTTTAAGGAGAATTGAAAGGAACACCAGTGGTGGAGAAACCTGACCCCATCAGATGTCCCCTCCTGAAGGGCTGGGTGGAGGAGAGCAGGTTCCCAACACAGGAGGACCAAGGGTGGGAGCCACCTCTGCAGCTCTGCGCAGCTCTGCCCCCCCCTGTGGCCACAACCCCTCATCGTTTATAAAAACCATAAAATAAAACTCAGCATTAAAAAAATCCCAGGAAGGCACCTCTCTGCCAGCAGCAGTAACCTGGAGGTGACACCTCTGTCCCAACAGCCATTGGTGGCAGATGCCATGGGTCTGGCTCCAAGTGCAGCTTGTCCATGTCCAAAGTCCCAGCGCACAGCCACGAAGGCACAAACAGGCAGGATGGTCACGACGCACCACACCGAGGAGCACCAGGACCGTGTGTTCAAACACACGCCCCACCTTGAAACGGGAGCCCTGGGCCACAGGTAACAAGCCAAGTGCAAAGCCAGAGCTGGGAGTGGAAGATCAGAGCTGGAGACACAACTCTCCTGAAGCCACCGCTCTCCCGAAGCCA
>NW_010299617.1:13364-17618 GCF_000700745.2 Antrostomus carolinensis | reverse complement strand
CACCCCAAGGCCAGGCAAGAGCCAGGGAACTGAATCTGAGGGGTTTCTGACAAAACAGAGGGGCTTTGTGGTGAGGAATGAGTTTTCTTGCAGAAACGTACAACGCAGTTGCAGCCGGAACGCTTCTCTCACCTCCAGGATGTTATTTCTGGATGAAGCCAGTGAGACGTGGATGGACCCGTCTCCCACTGCCACAGGCTCTCCGAAGGCTGCCAGGGCTTCAGAGGACTCGGGGCACCTGGAGGAGCCACAAACACCTCCCTTCCCTCCACGTACAGGGCCAGGATGGTAAATCCAGCCAAGGAAACCCGGCCTCCTCCCAGCGTGATGGCATCCCTGGTGCGAGGCATGGCAGGATGGGCAGAGCCAAGAGAGAGGAGGGACCCTGAGAACCATCCCCAGACCCCCAGGAACGGAGACCCAACTGGGGCAGCTCCACAGATCTGGCTCTGGCTTGGCAGGCTGGAGGTACAAGCTCTTCAGCAATCCCAGGATGAAGATGCTCCTCACCAAGCAGAAGCAGCTGCACTCAGGAGCAGGTCGAGTTCAGCTTCTGCGCCAGGACCTCGGGACTGTTCTGACAGGCAATCTGGGACAATGTGATCCTGTGGGGTCATTACCTGCCCGTCACCTCCCCGAGGACAGACCCCAGATCAGTGGGGGATTCAGCCACTCACCCTGCCCTGGACATCCTCTCTCTGCCAACAGCTTCCCGAGCGCCGAGCTGGGCATCCTGCACACAGAGTGATGGAGCCCTGACCCAGAAACAGCAAGAACCCCTTTTCTCTCTTCTGCCATCATGATGACCGTGGCATCTCAGTCTCCAAAAACATGACAGGCTTCTGGCTCACTTTCAAATTAGGCTTTTAATTAAATAAATAACGTCGAGGGGTCTTCAAGGCAGTATCACTTCACAGTGTAGGGCTTGGGGTGGTGGGGAAGGGGAGGGGAAAAGAGTCCAGCATTGGGAGCGGCTCAAAGTGAATGTGCTTTGTAAGAAGGAAAAAGAAAACCCCAACAAAAAACCAAAACTCCTCCCCCAGTGACTCCCCCTTCCCTGTCCCAGCCCTTTCCACCCCTCTCCCTTAAAGTTATGTGGAAAAAGGGCCGCACTCATGTTGAAAGACCCCATGCGAATCTGTAAACACTGAAAAACATAAATAAGAGACATTTTTGCCTCCTCCAGCCTCCCCTCTCCTTTCATTAGGGGTTGAAACAAACCAAAGAAAAAATGGTTTCAGGAAAACTAAGAATGTTCCTGGCTGATGGAGAGAGGAGATGCCAAGGCCTGGCCCTCCCTGGGAGGGCTGCCCGTGCTCTCACCCTGCCTCCTCTTCTCCTGTCAGCCAAGGAGCTTCCTCTCTCCCCCAGAAAAGGGGAATCGCAGCCTGGGCAGTTCCACTATGGAGCGGGCACTCGTATTTGCCTTCTGTTTCCAGCAACTGGGAGCAGCCAGAGGGGAGATCTCTGGTTACCACATCTGGTTGACAAAGTGATGCCTGGTCAAGGCAGCTGTGTGTGCCTGGAGCTCAGCACCTCTCAGCAGAGCTGGCTGGGGACCGAAGCAAACCCCTGGTACTGCACACAAAACAGGTCTGGGGCTTGGAAGATGAGAGACAGGATCTGATCCTGTCATCCTGGGAAGCTGCCTGATGCCGTCTCCGTGCTCCCACTGCAGAGCTGAGCACAACTTCACAGGGCTGGGTGAAAGGAGGATCCAGGCTCATGGTTTTGGTCATCTTCCAAATCCACTGGCAGCAGAACCCACTGCAGGATCACAGCCCAAGAGCCTTGACCAAAACAAGCCAAAAACCTCAACTCAAACCCCTTCCCAAGCTCAGAAAGTGTCTGGAGGAAGGAACATCTGCATCAGAGCCTGGCCCAGCAGACAGCATTCCCTGAGGGAAAAAAGGGGAATGAGAACGTGTGGATTTAAGCCAGTGGGAAACCCCAGACCCGAAACACACCCGGGAAGGGAAGCAGCTCCAGATTCCAGCACACACACAAACATGCCACTGTGGCTCTCTGCACAGCAGCTGGCCACCTCGCTGCCGTGTGGGGCCACCCTTGTCACCTCCTCGAAACATCGCTAATGGCAGTGATGACACACTCCTGTCAGAAAACAGAGAGCTTGTCCTGTGGTGCAGACAGGGACAGGGATGCCCAGGGACTGGGGCGCTCTCCTGCCTGGGACTCTGTGCTAGCACTGCTGACTTGGTGCCCTGGGAGCTGAGCAACCTCGTCCTCCTCCTCCTCCCACAGCTGAGAAACTGAGTAAGCTGGGAAGTTGCAGATGTTTTCATCTGCATTTTACCCTCTGGTACTGCAGCAGTCAGCAAGGATCCAGTCATTCACCACCAGTAAGGGAAATGGCAGCAGCTCTGCACCACTCTGAAGGCCAATGTCACTTTGTGGGTCTAGAAACTCCCTTTACTCCCAGTTACGAGTTCTCCACAGCTGAGCACTACAAGGGAAGGTGGGGACGTGAGTGCACACAGTGCTACTGCACCCCACAGTGTCCCCTTCCAACACCTGATGCTTCTGCCCCAGGGCTGGACCAGGCCACGTCCCACCTGCAGCTGGTGGCAAAGCGAGCAGCCAGGCACAGCTGGGAAATCCAAGAAGAGCAGCGTGTGTGCCTGTCACAGCTCAGGAGCACAGGACAGCTGTGGGGAGGGGAACGGGGAGAAGGATTTCTATTGCAACACACGACCTGTGGGTGAAGGGCCGAGACTCCTCATCTTCCTTTGGCATCACCACGCCTGTCTCTGCAGGCAAACCGCCCGCAGCCCGCCTGGGCTGTGCTCCCTGCAGACTTCCTAAACTCCCAGACCTCCAGACTGCATCCTCCATCCCAGTCCCCAGAGTGAGACATCCCCGTTCTCAAAGCATCTCTGCACTGAGACTGTCCCCCTGGGACCAAGGGACATTTCCCCCGTCCCAAGGGCAGGGACTCTCTGAAAAGCCCGGAATTACCTGGGGTGACATATGGTCAATGAAACAGGGGGTGAGGGACCTCCCCCCTCACTAAAGCCAGCCACTGCCTTCATGTGACTGTGGCAGAACACACTGGAGCAGAAGGGTGTTTGGTTTCACTGTAGCCTTGGATCAAGGAGGATGGAAAGACAGATTCTGACCAACAGCTCCAAACTGTCCCTATGGAACAGTGGAAGTTCCAGGGTTTTACTCAGTCAGGTCAAAGTCCTTGCTGGGTCTGTGACAAGTTTGTGACTGGAGACTCTCACTGTGACAAAGGCTCTGACCGAGCCACAGGTGCTGGGCAAGCCTGATGAGCAGTCAGAAAACTATTCACATCTCCAATGCCAATGAGGCCAAAATCTGTGACCGATAAGGACACTTGCGCAGGGGCCACCACTGCCTCTGGGTCTCTGTCCAAATCCACAGGGCCAGCAATTAAAGGCAAACCTTCATTAATGTCTGCAGGGAGAGTGAAGTCCATGGTTATCGTCTCACCAGAGCTCTGCAATGTCTCCTGCTTCTCTGCTAGTCCTGGTCCTGCTGGAGGCAAAGCATAGAGCCCCGTTTCTGAGGGGCTGACAGTATGTTGTGTGCAGGAAGCCGAGATGGCACCTGAGGACGTCTCCTCCGTGGGGTCGAAGGAACAGTTGGTCTCTGAAGGTGTGCTGCACTCGTAGCCCTGCCCCGATTCACTCATGCTGCCCAGGCTGCAGGCTGTGCTCTCCACGCTCAGGGGCTCTGCACATCGCAAAGGAGGGAAATGTGGGAGATGGACAGGGAGGAAGAAAGGGTGGGGGACAGCAAGTGAAAGAAAGCTAGAGTGAGTCCATAACATACCAAAAAATCAGAATCCAGTTCAATCCCACCTCATCACAACAGTATTTGTTTGATGGCACAAATGTTTCTTTATTATAGCAACCACGATCCCTGCCAGCATGTACCAAAGAAAGGCAAGATGCAGACAGCAGATGGGAAACCATCAGTGTTTCTATGGAAATTAAAGGAAATCTCAGAGACACTCCAAGACAAGCCAAATCCTAAGCCCTATCCTATCTCCTCATGCCAACAGCCCCTGGGAGGTGCCTACACAAAGCCCTCATCTGCAGCAGGATGGTGAGGGAATGAACATTTTGAGTCTCCTCACAGACAGCTCTCTCAGAGCAGTTTGCACGTACAGCCTGACTTCTGGTGCCTCACATCAGCCTCTGGAGAATCACAGAATCGTAGGGGTTGGAAGGGACCTCAGGAGATCATCCAGTCCAACCCCCCTGCCAA
>NW_010299617.1:0-13325 GCF_000700745.2 Antrostomus carolinensis | reverse complement strand
AACCATCCAGGTGGTTTTTGAACACCTCCAGAGATGGAGACTCCACCCCCTCTCTGGGCAGCCTGTCCCAGGGCTCAACAGGAGCTGCCTGTGTCTGTCTGTTAGTGCACTGGAAGCACCTAACTCCAGTGACAAAGTTAGTGCAAATCCTTTTGCTTTGGGAATGTCTTAGGCCACCCCTCCAAGCTCAAAGCGGGAACAGCTCTTTTTAAGTCACTACTGGTCAATGTAGAGACAGGCAAGTCTCCTTTGCTCACACCAGAATCTGCCTGGGGCTGGTATTTGACACAGAACACAGTGAGCACACTGGCAGCGTCTGGGGAGAAGAGCATCAGCTGGAGAAAGGCCAAGGAGGGTCTGTGCTGCTGAGCGAGGGAGATGAGTTACCCCGTGACAGAAAGAGGAGAAGCCCGTTACCTGTGCTCTCTATCGCCAGCTGATCTTGACCAAAGTGAGAATCCAGGCAGCCAGTTGCAGAGGGAATTGGTGGGGAGCTCCGAGAACGACTGCTGTTTTCTACTTCACCCCCATCCAAGTCATTGTCAGTGTAATCCCTGTGGGGAGAGACAGATAGTACTGCCACCACATGTTAAGCAGAGATGCAGGCAGGGAAAACGGTGACTGGGATTAAAATCCATCAACAAATAAAGCAACAGGACTGTAGAGACTTCACTAGAATGAATGTCCATCCCCTCTTCACCTGCAGAGCCCAGTTCATAGAATGGTTTGGATTGGAAGGGACCTTAAAGATCATCCAGTTCCAACCCCCCTGCCATCAGCAGGGACACCTTCCACTAGACCAGGTTGCTCAAAGCCTCATCCAACCTGGCCTTGAACACTTGCAGGGAGGAGCAGCCACAGCTTCTCTGGGCAACCTGGGCCAGTGTCTGACCACCCTCACAGTGAAGAACTTCTTCCTAATATCTCATCTAAACCTCCCCTCTTTCAGTTTAAGACTGCACCGAGGCGATCACAGTTAACTGAGTGTGGCCAAGACCAGCCCATGACAAAACAGAAGGGGCTCTGTAGCTTTCCAAAACAAAGAGCTCTGCCCCCAGCTCTGGATGAGCCTCAGCCCCTTCCAAAGCAACAGAAATGGTCAAATGCTCTCCCCAGGGAACAGGCAGCTTCACAGAATGACTGCAGTGGGTTGTGACAATGTTAGTTAGTGTGCCAGCACAGAGCAAGTGATGAGAAAATATCTGGCCACCCTGGGATAATTTGAGGTTTCAGGTGTTTTCCTGTCTCGCATCAGAATAATAACAATAGTTAAAAAAAAAAAAAGTCTAAGACTTCATCTAATGCTTTTAATTGATTTGACTTAAATATTTCACTTTGACCTTTTAAAACATTTAAGTTCCAACCTTTTTGTAAAGTATTTTCAGTAATTAGCATGTATTTCAAAGTGAAGAATTTGCCTCAAAGGCTGTCAGTGGGGATAGAAACCAATTCAGGCTCCAAACCACCAGAAATAGTGTAGTTTTTAACTTACAAAAACTCCCTTCTCAAAACCACATTGAACTGAGTTATTTCCTGAGATCAGCCCTGAATCCCTGACCCTAGCCTTAATTTTTGTGAATGCATTTGTCTGAAACAACATGGTATTTTCTGAGACAAGAACAGTCCACATCCAAGCACATAATTGCTTTATCTTCCCTCCCCACACTAACAGTGTGTATGTTCTGAGAATATCCAGTGTATCCCTCCATGCTCCCACCCAGGACATCTCCTAGAGCAGAATGCAGCAGAAAGCTTCCCTGGGAGGTTAATATTACTAATTGTAGTGTGAGAATATTCCACGCACGTGGCTCCAGGGTGGAGGACGTACTTCTTCCTTCCTAAACGAGTCTGCTGAGTGAAGTAGTCATAGCGCTCTGATTTTTTCCACATGTAGTAATACTCCACACACTCCCCCACTGACCGGGTACGGACCTGAGGAGAGATACCAAAGTCAGGAAGCCACGCACCAAGATGCATCTCATGGAGCAAGGACTATCCTCCCATTTAATCAGCACAGAAAATGTCAGTGCATTACAGTGATTGATATTGCTATGGACACGTCTACGCTGCAGAACGGAAGCACATACTGAGATTTCCAAGGTGGGAATCGGCCAGAGAATGAACTCCCCACAGTGCACAACTGTTCCTGCAGACCCCAGTGTGGGCTCACACACGGCACATTCGTGCAGGACTGTCCTGCGCTTCCAGGAGCACACTTAACATCAAGAGAGCAAACCTGCATCCATTTTCACTGGCCAGCGTCAACATGCCCACAATTAATCAGCAGTAGAACTGGACTCTCTGGTTCTGCCAACTCCCAGCACAGCAGCATATGTCCTGGGGCCCAGCTCTCCCTACAACAGCATCTTTCATTCTAGAGGACCCCAGGGGACTTTACAAAACATCCACATGCTCAACTCACTCATTCACAGAAGTACTGCAAGGGCTGAGAGTTTGGAAAGAACTTTTGAGACTCCAGAAAGGGCTAATCAGTAATTAACTGACATCACTCATGCAGGTCAGTGTTGTTTGTGACTTCTCCCACCTGGAAAATAAGGCAGAGCAGGGCAGTGAACAGCCCATCACCTGCTAGCATGAGTCAACACAAAGCCTGGGGTTGGAACTCAGCAGTCCTGAACTTCCTGCATTAGCCGAGGCTCAAACACACCTCTGCTGCAAATGCACGTGCCTCCTCCCCTTTGCCTTAGCGGGGTGCAGGGGTGAGCGTCCTTACCTTGTTTGCTTGGATAAGGTGAAAGTTTTTCCCGTGGACCCTGAAGCCATGTTCAAAATTTCTACATTCTTCTTCACTCCAGGCACAAAGTTCATCTATTGCAGAAAGAAAGAGGAATTGGAGTAGATGTACAGAATCTAGAATGAGTTGCATGTGTCTTGATGTCTGGGGTAGAACCCAGATACGGGAGGTTCTCACCTCTGATAACCTTCACGTTGAACCGTAACCTCCTCAGCGCCTCTTCTGCATTGAAGTTGCATTTGACTAGTTCATACAAAGCCTGGGAAACAGAAGAAAAATTACTGACAGCACATACCTGAGCAACACACCACCAACCAACCTGCTCATGACTCACATTTGTTTTGTAAAACGTTATTTTTCCCAGGAGTTACTTTTCCACCAACCCCAGAGTGACCATCAGCACAGGTTATCTGACTTTTCCAAGCACTGGATTACAAACCCTGGGACTGAAAAGATGCAGTTCTACCAGCAGCTCTGCAGATTACAGCTGTGCTTGTGTTCCTGCAGACTTACTGTGAGAATCTAACCTGGCCAGCTTAGAGGAAACAACTGCTCTGAAGTGTCTTAGCCAAATATTTGATCTTCTGCTGGCTTTAAGGAAGAATTAGACAATGCCATGGAGGATGGATCTCAAAGGATGCTCCTGCTGCAAGCTCTGGCTCAGAGAGTTTGGGATACTGGGAGAATACAGTCAAAACAGTAGCTACTCTCTACTTGCCCAGCCTGTTACACGTTTTCCACAAACATCTGTTACTGTGTTGGAAGAAAAGAACTGAGCCAGACAGGCCTGTGGTCCGATCCACCGCTGCCTTTTCCTGTCACCCCAAGAGGAGGGTGAACAGCCTCGCGAGACTGCAGCTGAGCAGCACACCCTCACACATCCATGAAGGAGGAGTAGGGGATCACTGCAGTTAGGTCTCAACTCTCTTTCCTGTGGCTCACAGTCAGGATCCCTGTAGGAAACGCTGCACTATTACACCAGCCCCATTACAGCACCTGCAGGCAGTGAGAAGCCCCCACGTTACCTGTTCATTGTCCTTCACCACCTCTCCTTCTGGCAGGCTGCTGCCAGACAGCTCCTCCCTTCGCCGCTTCACTGCGCGGTACAGGAACTCTTCAACCTCTCTCTCAGGGAGGATGTTTGGGTCCCAAAGCAGCTGATCTTCATTTTCATAGGCTAACAGAAAAAACACTGGAATAAGCTAATCAAACAGAGAATTCTGATGCTTTTGAGAAATACTCTGCATATATATTCATGGGAGAGACAGAAGGAGAGGAATCTTTGCTTTGCTTAGTACTCCAACCTGCCACTAGAGATGACAACCATCTCTGTGAAGGTACTGCATTTTCCCCTCATGATTCTGGAGGCAGATAAGCTTAATACACTTTATACCCCTTTTAGAGCCCTAAAAACAGGCTTGTCTTGCTTCCACTTCTTCAGAAGGGTTGGTTGACAAGGCTTTTGTTACCATGTTCTCAAAGATTGCTGCTTTGATTCATTAATCTTGGCAACTAAAACCCCTAGGTTCTAAGGTGTCTTTTCCAGCACACAGTAAACAAAAGGAGTGGGAGGCAAAGGCAGCTTTGAGCTACAACCCTGGCCTAGGCTCAAGTCCCTGTCCCTGTCCTGGACACAAAACTAAGCAGCTGCAAGGCTATCCCTCTCCTGTGATAGCCTGTGGTGCTCCTCCATGAGCTGCTCCATCCACACAGAATAGCAGGAACACACTGCATCACTAAGTGATTCTTCCCCCTTTCAGCTTTCAAGGCTCTTAGTCCATGAGAACATGGCACACAACAACGCAGAGAGATGTTGAAGTAAAATAACAGCACAGAGGAAACCAAGAAGAAAGACTCTGCAATAAAAAATAATCAGAAATATTGAGATTTTTCTATTCAGATAGAAACATTAGTACCCTCTGTACTTAACTTGCTTCTACAGGCAAAGGAACCAACTCTTCTGCCCTGTAGAATCACTGAAATCAGGCCAGAAGCGCTACAGACAGGACGTAAAAGACCCCCACCAGGATCTACCATCAGTTTCCTTTCATTTCACACTGATGCAAACACACAGGTTATGGAAAACACACCCTAAATCTGTGCTCTGCAATACAGACAGCTGAGAGCACCGATTAACACTGAAAAGTTCTGAGAACTACATTGGGTAAATCTGAAATAGTAGCTGCAAAACTGACAACTTTTATCTCCCTTAACTAATTTGCTCAGTGCCAGGATTGCACTAGTTATCTACAAATCCAGGCACCTCCATCTATCTACTCTGCAGACATCCTAGCAAATTGGAAACTGACCAGCTCCAGGGAATACTCAATGAAAGTAACTCTGAGAAAAATAAATTTAAAGTATCTCCAGAAATGTATTCCTTCTCTGAGACCCCAGCTGAGACCCCCTCCTCCAAACCTGTCGCACCAACCCAGTTTTCACTGAGCTTCTCAAGAAGTTCTTCACTGTGAGGGTGGTCAGACACTGGAACAGGTTGCCCAAGGAAGTTGTAGATGCCCCCTCCCTGGAAGTGTTCAAGGCCAGGCTGGATGAGGCTTTGAGCAACCTGGTCTAGTGGAAGGTGTCCCTGCTGCTGGCAGGGGGGTTGGGACTGGATGAGCTTTAAGGGCCCCTCCAATCCTAACCATTCTATGATTCTATGATTCTGTAGCTGTGCTGCCAGCCCTGTTCAAACAGGTTAGTTTAAAGCTAGCTCAGGCAGAGCTCTCAATTTTGGTGTCAACACTGAGAGGTGCCAAACCCAAGAGACACAGAGCAGAACTGGTGAACCAGGGCCCTGTCAGATGCTCAGGCCAGCAGCCCTGCATCCAAACGAGATCCATAAAGCAGGCTGCCTTACCTTTTTCACCGTGCCTGTTTAAGTGGAGGATGGGAACAGTGGCTTGGTACTGAGGTCCAACCATGATCTCCTGAAATATCACCACAGAGAAGGGGGTAAATTGAAATGGAAAATGCTCCATGTAGGCACTGAGGTGTACTTCATGATTTAGGGACTACGACACCACATGGCCGATTTATATATCTGTAGTCCCCACTGTCACTGTTACTTCTAGGGAACCCTGACTATTTTATAGGGTAACTAAAAAGATTTACTACCAACTAGATGATACTTTGGGGACCTCAGGCATTTACATAGTTTTAATGTTAAAGATATATGGCAAGCAGCTAAGGCTGGAGTTAAAAGAAACGCAGAAGCTCTCCCGCAACCTTCACAACCAGGATGAATTTGTAAGTCTGCTCCTCTCTTTTGTGTGATGGTTCCCCCTCAGTAAATCCTGCTGGGAACACTGCACAGTATTTCACCTTTATAGGGCTACAGGCTGCAGTTTTAATTTACCAAGGCACAACAGCATCTTCCATATCTGAAGCAGAAGATAACTTCAGATACAGATTTCAAGATTGTCTTGAAACACCTCCTGTAATCCACATCTGCCACTGCCTTCCACAAAACACAAGGCACTGAGCAAAACAAAATAAAGAGAATTGCTTGAGGAAATATCACAGTGCTTTGGTGTTGTGTTGTTCTCCTGGTGTGTTGTATTATCTTTCCTTCCCAATGGATTCAGATCATTTACCTTCTTACAATCGTTGGATGGGATGGAATCCTCCTCTGAATCCTCAGCCATGGAGGAAGCACATGGAGATGAACAGGGCTCTTTGTCTTCATCAGCAAGGAAGTTGTTTGCTTTGTGGGAAGGAAAAGATCTGTAGTTAGGAAATGTTTTGGTTTTGGTTTGTTTTTTTCCCCTACTGCTCTATGTTCCCTCCCCTTCCCTTCAATTGCTGTCCTACAGTTACTTTCAGCATGCTTCTCAGTGACAACTTACCTATTCTTTAATTTTCTCCTTCTAAATAAAAGAATTTGCACACTTGCCACATGGGTGGTGCTGACCAGGGGAGCTCAGACTCCTTCGTTTGGCAGGTTAGCAGAAGGAATAACATCACTTTACGCTGAGTCTCTCTCATGCACTTTGGCTTCCTTTGTATTCCGATATTTAGGAACTGACACAATATATCACACCACTAGTACTACTGAATTTATTCACTTCTAGAGATGTCAGATCAGGTACTGATCTTTCAGATTGCAATTACAGCAGGCAGCAGAACAATTCTCACTTTCTCAATGAGCTAAAGACAATTCTCTCCTCATCCCACTGCTCATCTACGTTTTATCATGTCTGAGCTACGCTCTGTTAACACCACTGGCACTCAGGTTTATTTGCAGCCCCCAGAAGGAAAGTGGAAAAACTGATGTCAAGAAACTTAGTGACAAAGTAAAGAATAACATTATTGTCCTATTCTGCACATCACATCTAAGTAAAAAACAGTTACTTAGAAATTAGTGACACATACAGCCAGGCTGGTTTGGGAATAGGTCTGATGCATCGTGGGATGTGACGGATGGAGTCAGATCATCAGCTGAAGACTGTGTCTCCTCCTCTTCTTCCCCTGAAAGCAAATCCTTCGCTATTTGTTCCTTTTAACAACAACAAGAAAGTGAAAAATATTTTTAAATTAAAAAAAATATATATATACTGGGGGGGTGAGGCCTAGAGTAAAGCATTTCTGGCCAAAGGTGGCCACATCCACAGATCTCCTCACCCTCCCATAGCTTCTCCAAAGACAGATTCCCTCTCACACTCCCCACCACCCATAAGTTATCTTCTCTAGAAGCACTTCTACAAGTGCCAAGAGTGGCTTCCTATGGAAGCCATACAGAAGATGAGCAAGTGGCCCTTTCTCTAGAGCTCCACCCAGAACAAGTATCTCACAGATCCTGGAAGGGAAAAAAGCTTTCTACAGACTTCAGCTAGAACAGGAGGAGCCATAGCTCCAGCTGGGAAGAAACAAACCTCCCCCAACCCTCCACAGATTCACATGTATGTGTAAAGACTTGCAACCCAAGTTCTATATAGAATTTTTACAGTGTTCTTTTTAAACTGCTTATACTTCCTCCAGTCTCTTCTAAATTCTTTAAATTCAATTTCTGCACCTGGTGTTCCTCACTGGGACACTGGGACCAGGCAGGCCCTGTCCCCTGGCATGTCAAACCCCACCTGAAAAGAGCAACTAAATGTCTCGAGCTCCAAGGCAGTACAGTCACCTACAGCACAGGCTGACAGCACAGCAAGCTGCTCCCCAAGCAGACAGCTGCTCTTACCTTATCCAGAGTCATATCTGGGAGATTTGGAGTAATATCATTGCTCTCGCTGTCCTGCTCCGAGATGGGATCAGATGCCTCATAGCCATAAAGTGCAAGCAGCTCCTCAAATGGCATTTCACTGCTCTGAGCGAGAGGAGGACAAAGCTTCATCAGGAATGGAACAATCACCGAGTACAACACCAGCTGTAGTGAACACAGAGATATGCAGAGGCAGTCAAGGCAGCTCTGCTCTCCTGGGGGCTCTGAACTGCCTCGGGTAACACTGCATCATGAAGAATGCACGGTCTGCCAGGACCCACCATAAACTGTTCTTCTCAAAGGTATAGAGAAGCCAGGAACTTTCACCCCAAAGCAATACAGTCAAGGGCATTTTAAAAATATACTTATTTTTATGCTAGATTTCATGCTGGTGAAGAGAGGCCAGACAGCAGAACTGTATTTATACTGAGGAAGGGAAGGAGCAACTCCCTGTATTAGGCTTGTGCCTGACCTGAAGAGACAGTCCCTGTCACCAAGAACACACTTTGTGTTCCACTGAGGCCTCCGTGGGACCATCCACAGGAGGACCCCACATCATCTCATCTTCGTGGTTCTTCCACTGTGAAATGGACACACACCCAACAGCTCTTCAGCAAGGTGAGCAGAGACCACCTGGTCAGAGTGGAGACTTGGCAGAGGAAGACTCTGGAATTTACTGCTGTCACCTGTGGTCAAACCCATTCCTCCCTATCCAAATGCAAACCTAAGACAATGGAAATGAACCCAGCACACTGCCAGCTGCGCAAGCAAGTCAGTGTTCCACACAAAGATCTTTGGTACCAGTACTGGAAAAGCAAACAAGAAAATCCAGTCCCTTCCCCTCCCTTGCTGCCTTTACCTGAGAGGCACTGAAACTCTTTTCCAGCTCTTCTAAAGATTTCTGCTTCTCCTGAGTATCATCCTCTTCTTCCCTTTCTTCCCGTACACCATAGTTCTGCGAAAGGATCTCTGCCAGGTTCAGTCGATGATCAGCTGAGCCCATTGACACAACTGCAGGGATTAGAAGAAGCTGGACACTAGCACCACGCCAGACCAAACCTTCAGATACAACAAAGCTTGGGACGACCCCCTGTTGTGTGTGCCACCATGATAAGCCAGAGGAAGAGACTAGGTAGAAAGGAGTGAGAAGGGCTGGGGAACACAACTGAAAGAAGTCACTCCCTGAGCAGGAAAGTGCAAAGCCTGGTTCTCTGCACATTTGAGCCCCACCACTGACTGAAAGCTGAACCTGAAGGTTTCTGAGCATTTATGTGTCTCTCCTGACTGCGTTTGTTCATGTCCTAACCCACAAACACACACTGCAGCCTTTCCCTCGCCTGAGGCACTTTTAGGATAATCAGCCCTTATTGCAAGAACGGGAAAATGGACACTCGTAGGAGCTTTGGCATCTTGAAGACTTTCCTCCTCTGTGAAATGGCATGGGAATCAACCACCAAGTCTGAATGATGTTGGAAGGAGAAGGGAACAGACGGGCTGATCACAGGAGCCTTGTTTCCTCTGGAAACCAGACCAACAAACAGAATCATACTTGAGGTGTGGCTACCTGCTGCGCTCTGAAGGCCAGGCTCTCCGGGACATAGACTGTGGGCTGGGTATGGCACCACCCTGGGACTCTGCCTGCCGACCGAGGCCTTCAAGGAAAGAGAAAAAATACGGTTGAGACATCACTTCTTAAAAATGGAACACACCTCCAGCCACTTAACCCCACCAGCAAATGAAATTAAGTTAATTTCAATGCAAAAGTTAACAAAAAACACACAGGGTAGCATTAGAAACTGGGTTGTGTAAAAAGAGCTCTAGTCAAGTGTATTTAGCAGCTCTTCCAGGCCTCCTCTCCTCCAGATCCATCTCCTTCCCCTCACTCTCTAACTGCACATGGCAGAGTTTCCATCTGATCTTTTTTATCTTCAGCACTCCACTAATTATTTAGCCTCTCACCACTTTAAGACCTCAGATCCTCATGGCTTATATTGTCACATAAAAGAAGGATTGTGACCCTAAGCCATTATTCTAAACACACACATCATGCTTGTTTGAACACAGCATCTTTGTGAACTGACCCACTCTTGGGAGAGGTGATGGGAAGTGACCAGCCACAACACGCTGGCTTCTCCCTAATGCCTCACCATATCCAGAAGGCTCAGAGGGGTGAGCAAAGGAATTTAGATCTGAGCAGGCAGTGAAGGAGTCTGGTAGGACTGAGAGTGGCAGAAGCGAGGTGTGAAAGGGTGAGACAGGTAGACACTGAGAACAGGCACCTGCTTTCTGGCATTCAGTGCTCGGTCAGAAGTTCAGGCAGCAGTATGGAAAACAACCCAGAACATCTGCTGCTCCTTGGGCTGCTGTACATGGAAATGCTGTTCATCAAGTTCAGCCTAGGTAGGGAGCAAGCAGGTAATTAACCCAATGCCTTTGGGTGACTGAGAGCATCCGACTGCAGAAGAAAATCACAGTGTCAGTCCCCCAGTCACCAACGACACCTTTTTTATGATCCTTGGCCATTAACAATCTCAGCCGTGCACCCTCACTCCTCACTTAGCGGGAGCCAGGACATCTACAGCACGAGGCTCTTGCAACTTATTTAAGAAAACATAGTTACAGCTTCACATCAAAATTTGTCCTCTAACAATTTAGCAAAGCATACACCAAAAAACCACCCCGGACTCTGGGTTCTGAGTTAGCGCCTTTAGGTATCAACACAGATATTGCAAATTCTTTAACGACTCGAGAGGCAGCTGTTTTCTAGGTGTAATTACCAATAAAACAACGGTTGGCCTGGAAGGCAGCAGGAGATACTGTCATATGAGAGAAAGACCAAGAAGAAGGGAAAGGATCTGTGAAGCTGCTGTGGAATTCTTGCTCCTTCCTCTACCAATTCACCATCCCCGAGCGTGTGATTATTAAGCAGCACAATAACCCCACTGGAGACCACTTTGTCTGGCCTCATGCAGAGCCCCGTGACCGTGCACACGACAAGGAAAGGGAGGAGTTTATGGGATAATGAAAGGGGACAGAACGGATCCGGAGACCCTCCATTCTGAGGACAGTCACACCGGGAAACAGCTTCGTAACTCAGGAAAGTGCCAAAGCCCTTCTGCTGCACCTTGCTGGGACGTGACCCAGTATTAAACCCTCTTGGATAAACCCCTCCAAGCAAACAACCCCCTGGTTTCATGAGAAGGACAAGGGTGAGGTCTATACTCACACCCTCTAGTCCCCAGAACTCTCTTTCCTGAGACAATGATCGATCTATCGACCGCGCCTCCTTCGCACGGGGATCAATGAGCAGCTGCATGCAAAGGATTCTGAAAACAAAGACTGAGTGGCTGGTTGGAAAAGGTATCAAGAATACTTCAGGAAGGATGAGATCTTCTATCAATGATCAGGTGCTGAAACCAAGAGTACAACAGGAAGACAATTCAGTAACTAATAATGAGTTTATTTCCCCAAAGCAGTAACGTAACTTTGGAGCAAGTGGGAGCTGCTGCGAGCTGGAGTTGCCAGAAAATAACTTAACGCTGCTGTGTTTGGGTTGAGAAAAGAAGAAACAAGTGACAGGCAAGGCAAAGGCCCACTCCACACCCAGATTTAAACAGGTGTGAAACTGAATGATCCCTCGGATTATTTACACATCCAGAAGACAGTGGAAACAAGAGTCAAAGACAAAGGAGTCGGGGAGAAAGGCAGGTTTGGCTTAAAAATGTAAATGATGAGAGAGAGAATATTCCTGATGACACTGACTGCCATGCCACGTGACACAGTTATTTCGTTTGAAGGTGAGGTAGCTGCAGCCTGACACTTTAAACCCAAATATCACACCAGAGGCAGACACTGCAACAGCGTCCCCTGCGCCAGAAAGAGCAGTGACAGCGAGGCACTGCCAGCCACCTCCAGATGAAGAACAGTTCTTGGCCAAGGTGTAGATGCTCCTGTTGCTGGTGACAGTTTTGGTCACCATGAAGGGTCACAGGGGTGAACTCTGTTCATTTTGACATGATGCTGGAAAATGGCTCTTACATCCCTGGGCCATTTAATCACAGGGTGCAGGGGGATCAGAGATTAAATTCCTTTAATCTCCCTTTCAGCTTCCCAGCAGCTGGGTACCTTCCATCAGCCTCTGCTTCTCAGGCAGGAGAATAACTTTCCTCTCAAAAGTTACACAGAGGTTGACCAATTACTCACTCTCATTTTTGTATTTCTGGATGACTCCAGCTCTCCCTCCTTAATTCTGGACTCAAGTTTTTGAGTGTGTGGAGCAAAGCAAGAGCCACGTTTTAAGAAATGCAGGCAGAGGAAGAGCGAGGTTTTTGTGCTGACAAAGCTGTTCTCCAGTGCAAGGCAGATTGTTTGGCCAGAGAACTACCAGAGAAAACTCTTCAGGCTGAAACCCCTCTCGTAAGAAAGTGAGGAAAGAGAGGGAAGGTTTCCCTTTCTAGTTTGATAACTAATTTCTACTTTAATAACCCTGAGCGTGTTTAACACACATTTCAGACTCGGTGAAAGAAGTGTTCCTCCTTCCTTTGCCTTGTCCATACCACTGGGATGGGTCCATTCCCTACGAGCTCCAGCTGTAGCCAGAGGGCAGTGGTATGGATGGAAGGGATCCATCTTATAAGTACAGGCCTGAAAGAGCAAAGAATGAACAGAGGAAAAGACACACAGGTGACCTCCTGCACCGCTCAGGGAAATCCCTGCCCAAACCACACACTGCTGCTGTGTCTCAGCAGAGACCCTCTGCAGATCAAACCTCTTCTGCAAGTGTCAGCTCCTGGATCTCCCCAGGATGGGGACCTGTGTGCACAACAGCAGCGTGGAGCAGCGTGCCAGGGCGGCACTTCAGCGTCAGCCCAGCACCGCAGTGACGCTTCGGCACAGAGGAAGGCAGCAGCCCTGGAGCTCCACCAAAGGCAGCAGCAAAGGCCAAACCGTTGTGGATGGGACAGCAGCAGGATGGACAGCACCTTCCTCGTGTAAAACGCCAAAACACCCCAAAAGCGAAGCCCTGCTGTGGGACAGAACCCGTCTCCAGTGTTCCAGACCCTGCGAGAGCAGCCAGCCACCTCCACGTCTTCCCAGTGTCTTTTTCCCACATCGTGGTCTCCACAGGATCTCGTGATGGAAACGCAGCGTGGATGCAACACGAAAACCGTTCTGACAGGACAGGGATACCTCAAGGACGTGCCGAGACCCAGCAGGGCACCACAGGTGTGGTGGAGCGACGGCGCTTCACACGATGCACCAGGTGGCAATGGAAGAGGCAGCAGCGGCCGGAGCGGCGGGGCACGGGTCGCCCTCACCCGCTCACCCCCTCGCAGGGCGCTTCTCCCGCCCCCAGCCGAACCCTCC